>NC_030429.2:24040085-24250085 GCF_001660625.3 Ictalurus punctatus | reverse complement strand
CTTATATAGCGCTTTTATCCAAAGCACACTGTGTCTCATTCACCCATTCTCACACGCACACACCAATGGTAGCAGAGCTGCCACGCAAGGCGCTAACTTGCCATCGGGAGCGACTCGGGGTTCAGTGTCTCGCCCAAGGACACTTCGGTATGTGGAGTCACGTGGGCCGGGAATCGAACCGCCGACCCTACGATTAGTGGACGACCCGCTCTACCACCTGATCCACAGCCGCCCCAGTATATGCTATTTATTATAAGTCATAATGCCATTAATGCTGAGTGAGCGGCTTCACGAACCACACATGGTCGTACAGCACCATGAAAAAGTCCACAAGTCCACAAGTACACTCTGAAATGAGTCGAGAACCTTTAACCTATGAGATTAAATGAGCAAGGCATCAGCTTGTTTGCATATCGCATAAATTACACACAAATATATTTTGTTCACATTGGTAAAGATCCTTAAATTAAGGCAAGCTACATTCAAATATCACAATCACACATTTGCCAGGTTCATCTAATTAAACATGCACACATTTGCATAAACAAAGGCGGAACTCGAGTCTTCGAATGAGTAAATCGAATTCAAATATTCATTTCGCTCGCAAGTGAAAGAGTGTTTTACTTCAAAATGAAACAATTTTAGCATCAAACCTAACAATTGTGAACAGTTTGGGAAATTTCTCTGTAATGTCCTTCGGAACACGTTGAAAATATAGAGATTTCGAGAAAAATAGTACGCGGTTTAACGTCTTCCCTCTCTAGGTAGTGTGTCTTGTAAGGTTTATGTATGATTGAGCGATATCACACGACAAGACTGCAGTTATACTGATTATATGCACGGCGGTAATTCGGCTTTGGGGCATCGCAGCCGTTCCTGATATTCGCTATAACCGCACGACTGCGAGTGCCATATTGCTTTTATACGACAGCTCTATAATCAAGAAATGAATATTCAGTAAGTGACAGCTCGGACACATTACGGCCAAACGTCGTGTTTATTTTTGCTCCGCTAGTGGAAATAGGTCCCGAAGAAGCTACACTCAGTTTATAGCACGCTGGATAGCTGGCTCACGCCGATTTAAACGTGCTTCCCGTGTGACTGGCTTCACCCGATACGCTTTCACTTTTTAATTCAGAAGTTAAGCTCCTGAAAAGTGTTGTGTGTCGGGTCCACTGACGATGTCGCGAACGCTACTGCAGTGACCGTTTCGTACTGGGAAGTGGACAGACGAGCGAAGTGATACACACAGCAGGACGCCCCGGTGCCATTATGGGAAATATAAGCACTCTTGGAACACCGGTCGACCAATCAGATTAGTGGACCGGAACAAACTGTTGTGTAAAAAGAAATTGATCTATACATCATTCTGACACACATTAGGAGACGTATATTAAGAAACAAGCTTTTCAGGGAGTGGGCGGAGCTTAAAACTAAAGTTGCTATGTTACCGATGATCATGTAGCATATTTCTGTTGGGTTCTGACATTTAGACATGCCGTTGTCTTGGCCCAACTCTGGCAGAGTGGCAGTGCTGGGGCTTGAACCCTCGACCTTCAGATCAGTAACCCAGAGCCTTAACCGCCCAGCCACCACTGCCCCACTGCCCCGCCCAGCCACCACTGCCCCGCCCAGCCACCACTGCCCTGCCCAGGCACCACTGCCCCGCCCAGGCACCACTGCCCCACTGCCCCACCCAGCCACCACTGCCCCACCCCGCCACCACTGCCCTGCCCAGGCACCACTGCCCCACTGCCCCACCCAGCCACCACTGCCCCACCCCGCCACCACTGCCCCGCCCAGGCACCACTGCCCCACTGCCCCGCCCAGCCACCACTGCCCCACTGCCCCGCCCAGCCACCACTGCCCTGCCCAGGCACCACTGCCCCACTGCCCCACCCAGCCACCACTGCCCCACTGCCCCGCCCAGCCACCACTGCCCCACTGCCCCACCCAGCCACCACTGCCCCACTGAAACTTTAGACAGGTTTTTTTTTTTCCACTTTAACCCAAATGTACTCAATCAGCCGAGTCCTGTTCAGTGTCTGATGTTCGCTTCCTTAGTTTTTTACTAAGAATGTAACCATGTAGCTGAATTTTATGGGACGTCAGTAACGAGGCATTCGACTTACCTCTGTCACGGACGTGTAGAGTGCAGATTTTAATGAAACGTGAACAAAACGTAAACTTAGACACAAAAACACGAAGTAGGCTTCTCGAGGCAGGAAGACATGGACTAGAGGACATGACACGACAACTAATGACGACGAAAGACAAAAGCTGGACAATAACGAGGTGCGAGACGTGACTTAAATACTCGTGCTCATTCGCCAAAAAAAACGTGACACGGGTACAGTCATGTGACGTGATCCGGTGAGGTGCAGTGGCTGATGGGAAATGTAGTCATGCTGCCGATTTCAGCGTAACCATAACAACCTTGGCATTTGGAATGTTTTAGATCTCTATGTGTTTGAAGTACAACGTGGGGAAAAAAACCTGTTCTCGTCTTTTGCCAGCAATAATCTAGCCAGCGAAGTGTGCTGGATGATGTATACTTTCCTCCTATAGAGGAATAAATAGCAAATATATATGTATGTTGATTGATCTATAGATCATACTTGTATACATCCCGTGTAGGCTCCGCCTCCCAACGTGGAACAACGGTGGAATTTTACCGAAAGAGCTAGAAGTGATGCAGATGATAGTGTAAGCATGACTACGTTTGACATAAAGGCACACTGGCATGATTCATCTATAATAACTGAGTTATTATAAGTATTACGAGTCTCCTTTTCTCTGTATAGTCACTTTCCTAAAAAATATTTGCTAAAAGATATTAACTAAATGGGAAAGTATAGTTACACCTACAGCACCACGTCTTGTGTTTGTGTTGCAAGTGTTTCCGTCTATCTAAATGAAAATGTTACTGTCTATAGAAACACTTGGGATGCAACGTTAGAGAGGTTGATCGGGGGGGGCGGGTGAAGAAACATATTATGGGATGTGAACAAGGGTGTGTTGAAAACAGTAATGAAACGAGCCATCAGAACTCATCTCATATCCTCACTGCGTCGTTCACTTACCCCACCCTAAAGGCAGCATTAACGGAGCAGATACACAGAGAAAGCAGTCAGTGACACGCACACACACACTCCCACACACACACTAATGTAATGTCAGACTCTTACAGGAACATGTGGGAGAAAAAGAAAAACGGCAGGAAATGAACATTATGCTGAAGTGAGGCTTTCATTATGATCTGTTTACTATGAACTATTCCTGAGAAATAAGAAATGAAACTGAATGCTAAGACTTGAACGTAGGGGGCACTAGAGGGCACTTCGTCACGTTTTATCTACCCTAGAGAGCACTTTTATCATGTTTTATTTGCCATAGGGTCACCATAGAGTGCACTTCATCATGTTTCAGCTACTGTAGGGACACCCTAGTGGGCACTTCATTACGTTTTATCTACCCTTGAGGGTACTTTATCGTGTTTTATTTACCCTAGGGGCACCCTAGAGGGCAATTTATTGTGCTTTATCTACTGTAGGGGCACTTTCTCATGTTTTATCTACCCTAAACAGCACTTTATCCTGTTTTATCTACCCTAAACAGCACTTTATCCTGTTTTATCTACCCCAAACAGCACTTTATCCTGTTTTATCTACCCTAAACAGCACTTTATCCTGTTTTATCTACTCCAAACAGCACTTTATCCTGTTTTATCTACCCTATACAGCACTTTATCCTGTTTTATCTACCCTATACAGCACTTTATCCTGTTTTATCTACCCCAAACAGCACTTTATCCTGTTTTATCTACCCTATACAGCACTTTATCCTGTTTTATCTACCCTAAACAGCACTTTATCCTGTTTTATCTACCCTAAACAGCACTTTATCCTGTTTTATCTACCCTATACAGCACTTCATCCTGTTTTATCTACCCCAAACAGCACTTTATCCTGTTTTATCTACCCTATACAGCACTTTATCCTGTTTTATCTACCCTATACAGCACTTTATCCTGTTTTATCTACCCTAAACAGCACTTTATCCTGTTTTATCTACTCCAAACAGCACTTTATCCTGTTTTATCTACCCTATACAGCACTTTATCCTGTTTTATCTACCCTAAACAGCACTTTATCCTGTTTTATCTACCCCAAACAGCACTTTATCCTGTTTTATCTACCCCAAACAGCACTTTATCCTGTTTTATCTACCCTATACAGCACTTTATCCTGTTTTATCTACCCTATACAGCACTTTATCCTGTTTTATCTACCCTATACAGCACTTCATCCTGTTTTATCTACCCTATACAGCACTTCATCCTGTTTTATCTACCCTATACAGCACTTTATCCTGTTTTATCTACCCTAAACAGCACTTTATCCTGTTTTATCTACCCTAAACAGCACTTTATCCTGTTTTATCTACCCCAAACAGCACTTTATCCTGTTTTATCTACCCTATACAGCACTTTATCCTGTTTTATCTACCCTATACAGCACTTCATCCTGTTTTATCTACCCTATACAGCACTTTATCCTGTTTTATCTACCCCAAACAGCACTTTATCCTGTTTTATCTACCCTATACAGCACTTTATCCTGTTTTATCTACCCTAAACAGCACTTTATCCTGTTTTATCTACCCTATACAGCACTTTATCCTGTTTTATCTACCCCAAACAGCACTTTATCCTGTTTTATCTACCCTAAACAGCACTTTATCCTGTTTTATCTACCCTAAACAGCACTTTATCCTGTTTTATCTACCCTATACAGCACTTTATCCTGTTTTATCTACCCCAAACAGCACTTTATCCTGTTTTATCTACCCTAAACAGCACTTTATCCTGTTTTATCTACCCTAAACAGCACTTTATCCTGTTTTATCTACCCTAAACAGCACTTTATCCTGTTTTATCTACCCTAAACAGCACTTTATCCTGTTTTATCTACCCTAAACAGCACTTTATCCTGTTTTATCTACCCTAAACAGCACTTTATCCTGTTTTATCTACCCTAGAGGGCACTTTTGCTGAATTTTTTAAACCATGTTAAGACTTTTGCACACAGCGCACACCCCCCACCCCCCATCCCTACCCTGAGTGAGACAGTGCATTAAGGGGATAATAATGAAGTACACACTAAGTGGCCAGTTGGTTAAGTACTAGATGAGTCCGCCTAAAAAAATGGCCACTAAACAAAAAAGAATAACAAAAAACACAATACACACTAAATGACAGAAATACACAGACTGTGTAATCTAACCCAAGTCTAAAACTATACGATAAAGGACGAATGTTTTTCAATCATTTCAATCATTTTTTCCATCAACACAAGCCAAACCCTGGCATGCACAGCATGCAGAAACTCTGAGCAGCTTCTAGAGTTCATGAAGCTGTCGATGGATTTCAGTCTCAGTTGTATTTAGATATTTTCCTACCTTGATTGCGTCCTTGATCTCTTTGGCATCGTGATACGCTGGGGTTCTCATTAAACTCACAATCAGACGCTCAAACTTGCCCGTCAGTTCATACTTCAGATCCGCAATCAAGTCCTTTATGAGCAACAATAAGTGGATGAAAACAGATTTTTGAGAAAGTTTAAGTCAGCACCTTATTTATCCATTCATCATATAATTACTTTCACTGGGGAAAAAAATTGATCACTTGCGCTTGTATACTATAATGCTTTTATCTGGCTAGTGAACAGAATTGTTTAATAGTGTTTGTTAAAAATGAAATAAATGCAGTCAAATAAGGAATCTTATAGAACCGCAGTGTCATATTTCTGTCCAAATGGTACAGATTTTATTTCTGAGCATAAAAACTTGCCTGTAATGGTGTGTATAAAGGAACCCGACTTTATAAAGGAGTATACCATATTGTAACGTAGCATGATGTTTGTAATTATCTGAGAAGCTTTTTACTGCTGGAGATGATCCAGTACCTTTCCATAAAGTGACTTGTAGGCACTGCAAATTTCCTGTCTCTGAGCGTTGCTTCTGGAGGTGACCAGATCCAAAATGGCCTCCTTGTCACTTCCTGAAACAGCAAAAAATGTTTAGTTTATATGATATTCAATCTTATATTGTCTCCAGATATTTTGTCTGTTTTGTCATTTTTTACTCATGTGGCAGACGCTATAATCCTTTTATATACTACAGTCTAATCCAACCGTATTATTATAAAACAAAACATTTTTCAAACTAATCTTCATCTACTGCATCTGTAGTGTCTGTTCAAATACCACAGACATATTTTATCTTTCCAGTAATGAGAAAGAAAACTTACTCAAACTCACTTATAATAAAAAAAAAAAGTCTAAGGGCAGCTGTTGCATTCATCAATAAAAAAATATTTTTTAAAAATGTTGTGAATTCTTCAAACATCCATGTCTGTACAATTCATTAGTTTAGAAATGAGAATACTTTTTCGAAGGATTATTCTGTAAAGTGTAAAGCAGTCGGAACTACATTTTACTGTATCGGTCCAGTGTTGACAAGTTGGATAAAAATCCAGCTTTTCCACCAAATCCACCAAAAAAGTTGGATAAAAAAACACCTTTAATGCGACTGTCTCTCCTTTAATACGACCGTCTCTCCTTTAATGCGACCGTCTCTCCTTTAATTCGACTGTCTCTCCTTTAATGCGACTGTCTCTCCTTTAATGCGACCGTCTCTCCTTTAATTCGACTGTCTCTCCTTTAATTCGACTGTCTCTCCTTTATTGCGCTGTCTCTCCTTTAATGCGACTGTCTCTCCTTTAATGCGACTGTCTCTCCTTTAATACGACCGTCTCTCCTTTAATACGACCGTCTCTCCTTTAATGTGACTGTCTCTCCTTTAATACGACCGTCTCTCCTTTAATGTGACCGTCTCTCCTTTAATGCGACCGTCTCTCCTTTATTGCGACCGTCTCTCCTTTAATGCGACCGTCTCTCCTTTATTGCGACCGTCTCTCCTTTAATGCGACTGTCTCTCCTTTATTGCGACTGTCTCTCCTTTAATGCGACTGTCTCTCCTTTAATGCGACTGTCTCTCCTTTAATGCGACTGTCTCTCCTTTAATGCGACCGTCTCTCCTTTAATGCGACCGTCTCTCCTTTAATGCGACACTCTCTCCTTTAATGCGACCGCCTCTCCTTTAATACGACGGTCTCTCCTTTAGTGCGACCGTCTCTCCTTTAATACAACCGTCTCTCCTTTAATGCGACTGTCTCTCCTTTAATACGACCGCCTCTCCTTTAATATGACCGTCTCTCCTTTAATACGACCGCCTCTCCTTTAATACGACCGTCTCTCCTTTAATACGACCGTCTCTCCTTTAATACGACCGCCTCTCCTTTAATACGACCGTCTCTCCTTTAATACGACCGTCTCTCCTTTAATACGACCGTCTCTCCTTTAATATGACTGTCTTTCCTTTAATATGACTGTCTTTCCTTTAATGCGACTGTCTCTCCTTTAATGTGAACCTTAACCAGAACAGACCCTCCAAAACCCTAAAATGCGGATTAGAATTAGGCCACGGCTCCTCACCAAAGCCTTTCATGGCATTGTAGAGCGCTTCAGCATCGCTGCTAGCATTGAATCCTGGGAAATCTTTCACTGTGCCTCGGAATCCCTGAAACGGAAAGAGGGACATTTAAATCTGGGTAAAGTTCTGTAGGTGATTATTGTTTCTCTCCTCTTGCATGATCTGAAAAGCATTGCCCCACAGGGAATGCTTTATATATATATATATATATATATATATATATATATATATATATATATATATATATATATATATATATATGTATGTATATATATATATAAAGCTTGCCAAAATATCTAATGTTTAAACATGAATGAGCAGAAAGGTGTATGTTTATTCTCCTAGCATTAGAGTGAAAATACCTAGATGTGTCTCATCTGTTTAGAGCCTGAAGCGCTAGTCAAAAGCAGTAATATCAAGCAGCACTACAAAAATATATATAAGCACTCTCTTATTTCTCTCTTATTTCTATCCAGAAACGAATCATTAATGGTTACGCATTAACAGGTAACTGTTGTCGCAATTCAGTCATGTGGTTTTTTTTTTTATCCCAAGAAGGAATTTTATGGATCTTCACAATTTTTTAAAATGTCTCTGTTATAAATATTTCAGGGAAAAAAAGAAAGAAAAAAAAAGGAAAAAAAAAAAGAAATTCGATTATAAAACCCGCACTAGAGAAATATTGATGATGGGCTTTGTTTAGCAAATGTGCTGCTGAAGCGCAGGATCGCTCAGCGTTTCCTCTCACACAGATCAATACTCAATAATGCAAAGGCAGCAACTTGAACACGAACACACACACACACACACACACACACACACACACACACACACACACTGTATCTCACACAGAAGTTATCAACAATGAGACAGTGTCATGTGACGCTATTTATCTTAACACAAAGCACTATTTTGATGACAGATGTGACCGGAGTCCAATCCGAGCTATAAGAGAGACCGGAGTAAGATGAGCTTCTGGGTAACACGAGCATTTAGGGGACTATACATAAAACACATAATCATCAAATTCCGAATTATCGAAAGCTGTTGTTTTTATTTAAACTCAACGAACAGCTAAAAAGGCATCGTTTCACCCTGACCAGCTAACAAGCCTTTAACAAAATGTTCGCTGCTATGAGCTAAAGTAGCTAGCCTACTAGGCTAGTTCTTGATTTATGTCAGTCAGACATGTCAAAAAATATATAATGTTACCATAGCAACCAAAACTATTTGATCACTAACGTTAGCTAAATTAGCTAGACAGTGTTAGCTATGTGTTAGCTGATGTGTTAGCTAGACAGTGTTAGTTATGTGTTAGCTGCTGTGTTAGCTAGACAGTGTTAGCTATGTGTTAGCTGCTGTGTTACCTAGACAGTGTTAGCTATGTGTTAGCTGCTGTGTTAGCTAGACAGTGTTAGCTATGTGTTAGCTGCTGTGTTAGCTAGACAGTGTTAGCTCTGTGTTAGCTGTTGTGTTAGCTAGACAGTGTTAGCTATGTGTTAGCTGCTGTTACCTAGACAGTGTTAGCTATGTGTTAGCTGCTGTGTTAGCTAGACAGTGTTAGCTATGTGTTAGCTGCTGTGTTAGCTAGACAGTGTTAGCTATGTGTTAGCTGCTGTGTTAGCTAGACAGTGTTAGCTATGTGTTAGCTGCTGTGTTAGCTAGACAGTGTTAGCTCTGTGTTAGCTGCTGTGTTAGCTAGACAGTGTTAGCTATGTGTTAGCTGCTGTGTTAGCTAGACAGTGTTAGCTATGTGTTAGACATGTGGGCTGTAATTTTTCTGGCAGCACAAAATCAACCTCTAATCTCTGAATTTTAGTGCTGTGTTAACAAATTTACACTTACATTTACATTTATTCATTTAGCAGACGCTTTTATCCAAAGCATTGGATGAAAGGAATTCGAAAATTTTGACAGATTTGACCTTAGTGCATATTAATGTATTATTTAAATCATTTTTAAATTCAGGGGATTTTTAAGCATTACAAACAGACGAAATTGAAAAATAGCGCAGAGTTTAAAACGGTCATAGCGCCATTACTTTCCTCCTCAGCAGATAGACCGGTGTCGGGTTCAGGTGGGGGCGTGGCCTAAACTATGAAGGCGGAGATTGTACATTATTCTGCATGTGATTTGACTCTGGGTCTTATGTATAGAAATATGTACAGGTGCTATTTCTGAGCCAAACAATGTCTTTAATAGTGTGTGCATGATGATTTGATTTGCAGGGGGGCTCAAATTGTGCCTTTTCTTTTGTATATAGATGCATGAGTGAACAATTGCCTCAGCGTCCAGCAGAATAGTTAGGCTGTAGACCAGCAGACTCACGAAGAGGAGCTATGCGAGGCAAATCAAATGGTTCACCGCAGCCTAGTCAAACAGCAGTGTGGAGAAAGCATCTATCAGGTTTATGGGTCTTGGCCATTGGGACTGACAGAGCATGCTGGGGTGTCGAGACACTCCCTCTAGTGGTCCGACATGCGGTATATCGTGGTGGAAGCAGAACCTTCAAGTCTAGGGGGCAGTGTTCTGAGTGTATCTTATGAAGTGCATACTTAACATAGTAAAAAAAAATGGTTCAACCCTTATTTATAACTACAGCTGTTTTGTGACAAGCCATACAGTGCCTTGCATAAGTATTTATTCTCCCTTGAACTTTTCCACTACGAGTCAGTGACTGGGTAAAGAGAGGGATTAGTCATAGAAATAAACAAGAGACCATGAGTGACTCTGGTATCCACAGCTCAGATCTGAGGAGCCGTTCCCAGCCCAAACATTCCACAATGCTGGGGTTTATGGAAGAATTTGGGAAGAAAGCCGTTAATGGCGGAAAAAAAACAAAAAAGCTATGAAATCCCATTTGGAGACTCAGCAAACATGGAGGAAAAGGTTCTCTAGTGTGATGAGACCACACCTGAATTTCTTTTGCCAAAAACAGTGAGCCAAAATATCAGTATCCAGATATGCAAAGCCAATACAAAGAGACACATCCCAGAAGACTGTAAGTGCAGCCAGAGGTGATTCTGAGGGGGCAAATATTTATGCAAACAACAAACATTTGCTTTTATGGTTACTTACTTATACTTATGCATGGCACTGTACGGCACTCCCATTTTTTATTTTTTTTAAAGCTCCTCCTTCTGAGAGTCTCCAGTATGACATACGGGAATAGAGAGCAAACAGCTGACACCTGTCCTAGTCTACAGCTGCCCCATGGCCTCATCATTTAGGTGCAGTGTGTGGGGTGTGTGTGTGTGTGTGTGTGTGTGTATGGGTTTCACCTTACTCATACAGCACCATTCACCCTGTAGCAGAATCCTGTTTCTGACTGAGTGAGCACAAACTCCATATGACTGTGCGTTTCTGCTTCTTCTTTCATTCCCATGTAATTCTTGCTCGAGAGGCTTTTTCGCCTGGAAAAATGGCCGAGAGCCAGAAACCTCCACTTTACAGCCACAGAGTTTATCTGTCAAGGCCCATTTTCGATAGGACAGCTGTGAGGGGGGAACACTCGCCATAACAGAGCCCTTAGCAACGGTGACCTCAGTAAACAAACATCCCACCACTCACACGCTCGCTAACGGAGACGATAAAGCAGGAGGAAAGATGAACTCGGAAAAGACGAGTCCGTGAACAGAATGTACTGGGACAAATGTTGGATACGGATGATTCCGCGACTGGGGTTCCATTTCTCTCGCACTATTAATTATGTCAAATAAATGTAAACGACATGTGAAACGTTTTCAGATAAGCTACTTAAAGTCCCCATGAAATCAAAAAGGAAAATCTGCGGCTTTTAGGTCAACTACAAGCTAGCGCGCTCGAAAACAATGACAACATTCGCATTCGGAAGATATACGCGTTCGAAATTTACCACCGGTACGGATCAACAATTTTGATGACATCATTCTGCACGTCAGCGTCTGTCATCACATTTTCTGTCCAATCAAATGCTCTGTAGAATCTGAAGCGTCCCGCTCGTAACGTTATAAAAAATCACCTCGCCGAAGTCGCCGTCGTTGAGCGACCGGTATTTAAAAAAGAGGACGAGCCACTCGATATGTCCCGCCCTGACTTCCTGTTTCTTGAAATTACGCATCAAATAGCGCTGGGCATTTCAATGCATTTCACTGGGAGTTTAAACCATTAAAATACTTTAAAATCGAGATCCCTCCCCTTTATATCTCGCTTATCCTCCGCCATTCCAAAGTCAGGGGTCGTATATACTGACCGGGTAGAATGTCTCGAAAAACTAGAGCCAATCGACAACTTTAAGCATCATTTTCATTCTCAGTTCCTGCTGTCCCACTGTTCCCTTTCCCACTCGGTAAGAGACACACAGTCACCCGAGCCGAGCCTGCATGCAGTGCAGCAGAAACGCAGTGCAGTGACTCATCAGTAATCAGCCTCAGGATCTCAGCATCATCTAAACACTGTAAGTCTTATTCGTGTGAAACAGAAGCTTTGGTTCGTCGAGCTTTGGCTTACCTTGCCCATGATGTCTTTATTCGAAGGGTCTCAATGGAATGATGGACTACAATTGAACCTGGGGAAAGAAATATATATATATTCTTATTTGTTTTGTAGAAGTGAGCTGGAGTGCAGAACAGGCATGTTGAGGTTCAGAGGATATTCTAGCAGAAGAAGAAAAAAAAAAACCCCACATAAAGAAATAAAACAACTGTAATGTAGATCATTTTGCACTACTGAATGTAGTCTCTGTCTGGTTCTTTATTTATCTCAAAATCCTTTTCTTAAATACATGCTGTAAAATATATATATATATATATATATATATATATATATATATATATATATATATATATATATATATATATACTCACTTCAAACATCACTCAGTTGCATGTCTACAGTATGTACGTATTGCATTTCGAACTGGAAACCATTTCATCTCGATTAGATTTCTTCAACAGCTCCAGATTTATGCTGCAATCCATCGAAATCCGATCTAAACATGCTTCCGCTCCAGACACAGATGTTTCCGGAGCATGTGCGCGTGATTATTTGTCTGACAATGGTCCAATCACGTTAGTGAAATCGGGCTGAAATCAACAGGACGCCGAATTACGAATCTAAACGTACAAAGAGTCTTTAAAATAAATAAATATCTACAGTCATACGAAGTGGCATTTTCAGTTGAATTCGAGGAAACCAATTGACGCATTCGTCGTGCTGAACTATTTAAACTTGCTTTTGTTTGATTTGTTCGTCGCAAACAGCTGAAAGTCTGCACGTTTTGATAATAAAACTGATTTGCAATGGGGGTTGAATCATTTGGAATGCACCTGTAGTTTTGTCAAGTAGTAAACGATGCATATTGTCAGACTGATAGCCATATTGAACTGAAGAGTTCCCGACCGGGAATTCCCAGTTGAATGAGCGTTCCGTCGCGCTTTTCCCAGTCGGAGGCCGGGTTTTTCCGAGTTTTGAGTACAATGGATTGCTTTATTAAACCTTGAGAGGCGAAGTGCACAATAGAAGGCAGAAAAATGTGATGTCTTCTGTCCAAGATGGCTGCCTTCAAAACGTTTTGTTTATGTTTATTCTCACAGTTGAATATCAAATCTACCCCTCTCACCACTCCGGGGGCGAAACCCCAGCTGTTGAAAAGATGAAATGTTGCAGTGTTAGCATGGTGTGTGAATTCTACATCAGAGATTTATTTCAGTGTTAGACTGCTAGGTTTCATATTTACTTTTTTTTTTTAAACAAACAAACGGCCACGCCCATTTCAGGTTTAAATCCTGATACAGATACGAATATTTGCCGCGTTAAATAGATACAGACACAGATGTTTATAGATTACAGAAAGTGTATCCTAAACCACATCACGGAAACAAGTGACCATAGACAAGTGAACGTAGATATTTACAGAAAAAAAAAAGTAGCTTGTGTGAGACAGACGTCCATTACTCGTTAGATTTCACTACCCTGACACTAAAAATTTCTTTCCTGATGAACTACATTCTGCATAAAGGGTTAATTGTGTGCGTTTGATTTGAGCCTGGAATACCCCTTTAATGGCCACGGTACCACTGGAGTACATCTGGGTTTATTCATGACTCGGCTGTAAGGAATGTAAAACACAGAGTGAAATGAGAACCTACACGGTTTAAACAAAGCAGTGTGTTTAGCCGTGCTGTCCAGATTCTCAGCACTCTATATACAGTCAGTATACAATATATAAACGGAGCCGTCACCCCCAAAACTCAGGCCGACACGTGTCTCTTGGAAGTAGTCCAAGCGATTTAAGGCAAGGCCACATTTTCCACAGGATACTCTCCCTAACGCCATTAAAGCTCGCACAATGTGCTTTTTCTCTCCCAAGCGTGGAAGCATGATACCTGTAGAAACGCCGAGTGCTGCAGACTTACACTACAAACTTAGAAACCTTCCTTAAGGGAGAAATACGCAAACAGGGAAAAAGTAAGGAAAGCAGTGCAATTTACAGTTATGATCCGCCCCTAATCTCTATATAGACTATTTATAGCTTCATTTAACATTGGACAAGTGTGCTGAGTAATAATTTAAAAAAAATGTAAATGTAAACATATGCACTGTGTAGACGTTATAAAGTTATAAAGACGGGAGACGAGCTGTCACTGTGGTATATTACGACATTGTTTGAGTTTAAAGCAGAGTCCAGAAATAGACAGAGAGACACAGAGAGAGAGAGAGAGAGAGAGAGAGAGACAGAGACTTTTTTGACTTTTATGACGCCTTTAATGCATCACTTTTGGTATATTTACATATTTTAAAATGAAACCATTAGACCCCCCACCCACACCCTCCACCCAGGAACCCAAACCCCTTCGAGAAAGAGAGAGAGAAACAGAGAGAGAGACAGAGAGAGAGAGAGACATGTCCACTGCCACACCCAGAGGTCTCCAAGCCCCTTCCCTACAGATTAATATACAGTATACGTAATACGGTACGCCAATCAACACCTCATTCTGTATGATTATTAAATCTGCTTATACATTACACACACTATAAATACACTCTATTTAAGATATACACTATACATTATATATATATATATATATATATATATATATATATATATATATATATATATAAATCAAGACACTATGAGCACTAAATAGTTATCACAGTAGTATTAAAGGAGCAGACATGGGTTCACAAAGTGTCTGAACTGTAGAGTAACTTTCTCTCTTGTTATTATTCGTTATCACTATCAGGATCCCGTTATACGGTTGCTTACGTCATGCATTAAATACATTAAAATACAACAGGCATGAATGTAACAGCATTGTGAACAGAAAAAAAGTGTGTGTGTGTGTGTGTGTGTTTGCTCACCTCCTGTGTGCTTTTGCGCTCCCTGCAGAGATCACACACACGGTTCTCTCTCTCTCTCGCTCTCTCTCTCTCTCTCTCACACACACACACACACACACTCCACCCCCGCAGTCCAGCCTCAGAAATGAGCGACAGCAAGGCAGCTGCCCTCTAGCGCTCTTCTCGCGCGGCTCTGACGTCATCGCGGTGACGCGCACATGCAACCCCCACTACCCCCCCCCCCAGCACGTTCATGTTTTTATTTATTTAATTATATATATATATATATATATATATATATATATATATATATATATATATATATATAGTAAATATATTATTGTGTATTTAAGTATACAATAATAAAACACATTAAAGTTCACAGGAAACACTAGAAAACTAGCCTTATGAAAAAAGCACACACACGTTTCATATGTTATGTAAAAGATATGATACGGGACACGTAAAAAACCATGAACGTGCTATTTCCTTACACGTAAGCCCAGTAAAGACATTTCATGTGAATAATATCTGATAGATAAAAGCATATGTGGAAAAACTAACCTACGGAGGAAAATGAATCATGTATCATAAAACCCAAATGTTAAAACTGACTGCTGCGGTCTTTTAAGAAACACAGTAGCTGAAAAAAAAAAGCACAAATCTGAGTTCGTATTGATCACATGACTCACAAGAGTTATGCCATCATAAAATTTAAGAGCTAATCACATCCCGGTATGCAAATGAGGGGCATGAAGCAGCAGGTTACTGAGGGTTAGGGTGGGGCATTGTATTTTTATTAACATGGAATTGTTACTTAGGGTTAAACGTGGCTTTTAGACAGGCACAAAATGCTTGATGTGTGTTTTTTCATGTATTGAACACTATGGTGATGTTCCTGCATTCTTTCAGCCTATTAAAATCTTTCGATTTGGGATGATCTGCACTGACGTGTGTTTTGTTTTCTTTCTGTTTTTTTTTTTTCAGATAAGTAACAAAGTGAATGAAATATTATACATAACTATAAATATATGCGTCTGTAGTTTACAAATACTGGACAGTTAAGGTAGGATGTGACTCGGGTGGTGTGTAGCGTGGTGTATGGATGTATTCGCAGGTGAGTACATGGAAGTGTGTGGGATTGAGCTGAGAGTGAGGAACAGAGCAGTGCTGCATGTGTGTGACAGTTGAGCTCCTGACCGAGCTATTTCTGTAAGAGCACAGGGTCATTCCCGTAATACGGCGAGGAATTCAGAACAGCATAAACACACACATACACACACACACACACACACACACACACACACACACACACAGACAGAGCCAGGCCTGCATGCTCATAGTTTACACACCCACACTATCATAATCTCAGTCTCCCCATATGGTGGTCTGATTTCTGTCAGTAACTGAAGACTCCAGGAAGTAACTCTTCCCAAAGTTTCGTGACACTACACGGAATTTCTTTTTAAACAAGTTAATGTGCTCTGTCTTCTCTTAAAATTACATTGTTATATAGTATAATACCACAGCGCTGCTGAATTCTTGATTCTGATTGATCAGAAGATTCTTATATTCCTATAAATTCATATTCCTATATTCCTATATTCATATTCATTCATATTCCTATATTCCTATACATTCATATATTCCTATTCATTCCTATATTTCAATACATTCCTATATTCTATACATTCATATTCCTATATTCCATACATTCATATTCCTATATTCCTATACATTCATATATTCCATACATTCATATTCCTATATTCCTATACATTCATATTCCTATATTCCTATACATTCCTATATTCCATACATTCATATTCCTATATTCCTATACATTCATATTCCTATATTCCATACATTCATATTCCTATATTCCTATACATTCCTATATTCCTATACATTCATATTCCTATATTCCTATACATTCATATTCCTATATTCCATACATTCATATTCCTATATTCCTATACATTCATATACCTATATTCCTATACATTCCTAGATTCCTATACATTCATATTCCTATATTCCATACATTCATATTCCTATATTCCATACATTCATATTCCTATATTCCTATACATTCATATTCCTATATTCCATACATTCATATTCCTATATTCCATACATTCATATACCTATATTCCTATACATTCATATTCCTATATTCCTATACATTCATATTCCTATATTCCATACATTCATATTCCTATATTCCTATCCATTCCTATATTCCATACATTCATATTCCTATATTCCTATACATTCATATTCCTATATTCCTATACATTCATATTCCTATATTCCATACATTCATATTCCTATATTCCTATACATTCATATTCCTATATTCCTATACATTCCTATATTCCTATACATTCATATTCCTATATTCCTATACATTCATATTCCTATATTACTATACATTCCTATATACTATACATTCATATTCCTATATTCCTATACATTCATATTCCTATATTCCTATACATTCCTATATTCCATGCATTCATAATCCTATACATTCCTATATTCCATGCATTCATATTCCTATATTCCTATATATTCCTATATTCCTATACATTCATATATTCCTATTCATTCCTATATTCCTATTCATTCATATTCCTATATTCCTATACATTCCTATATTCGTATTCATTCCTATATTCCTATACATTCATATTCCTATACATTCCTATATTCCAATACATTCCTATTCCTATATTACTATATATTCCTATATTCCTCTATTCCTATATTCCAATACATTCCTATTCCTATATTCCTATAAATTCCTATATTCCATACATTCATATTCCTGTATTCCTATACATTCCTATATTCCAATACCTTCCTATTCCTATATTCCTATTCATTCCTATATTCCTATACATTCATATATTCCTATACATTCCTATAATCCTATATTCATATTCATTCCTATATTCCAATACATTCCTATTCCTACATTCCTCTATTCATATATTATTATACATTCCTATTCCTATACATTCCTATATTCCTGTACCACATATTAACAACTACACGGTCCTGTAGGTTCATTCTGTATAACATCCAGAAAATCAGACCCTACCTCACCGAACAATCTACACAACTACTAGTCCAAGCTCTTGTTATATCAAAACTGGACTACCGCGACGCACTACTCTCGGCCCTCCCAGCCAGCGCCATCAAACCCCTCCAGATGATTCAGAATGCAGCAGCACACCTTGTCTTCAACCAGCCCAAAAGGACCCATGTCACACCCTTCTTCATCGCCCTTCACTGGCTTCCTGTAGCCACACGTATCAAATTCAAGACCTTGATGCTCACATACAAGGCCTTGTTTGGAACAGCCTCACCCCCAAACACACCCCCCCCCCCCCCCCCACCACCACCACCACCTCAACACTCTCCTTGAGGTTTACGTTCCCTCATGCAATCTGCGATCAATTAATGACCAGCGCTTAGTAGTGTCTACTCAGCGTGGCTCAAGGTCCCTTTCCAGAACCTTCACACTAACCTCAGTGGTGAATTGAACTTCCAACCTCAATCCGGACCGCAGAATCTCTCACCATCTTCAAAACACAGCTAAAGACCCACCTCTTCCGTCAACACCTAACCAACCCCTAAAACGCCAACCCCACACTATCCTTAAAAAAAAAAAAAACCTTACTCTTACACCTCGACTCTGCGCACTTTGCTTCTCTAGAACTCAATTAAAGATCTTGTACGGTAGCACTACTTCTATTGTTCTCCGCTTGATATATCGCTTTGCTTGTATTTCCCCATTTGTAAGTCGCTCTGGATAAAAGCGTCCGCTAAATGAATAAATGTAAATGTAAATGTACGTACAAATGCTAATGAACATGAGACAAGTCAATCAGGAAAACGTCTCGAGATCAGACCCAAGTCCTACAGCCCCAAAGCTATAGTACACATTTCTGGATGTGTTATATGGGGACTTGAGAATAATAATATTATGAAAGATCTAGATTGCTGGATAGACTTGAAATGTCTCTGCAGGGATAGTTGGGTCTAGAAGACGGTGCTGTTCACTGGCGCTCTCTGGTGCACAGGAGCATCACTGCAACTGGACTAAACTATTTTCTTTTTTTTTTTTAAAAACTCAGTCAACATGAACCGTTTTGATCATGTATGACTTTTCATAATCCCATCATAAAGCCATGTCACATGACAAGGAGCGACACAAGTGCAGCTTTCATATCCGGTCTGATCTCACGGACCGCTCTGGAGCTAAGAATGGGTGCTTTATGAATAAAGCTGGAAAGTACAGAAAGAAAGACTTTTTTTTCCCTCCCTAATTGTGCAGAGTGGGAGGGACAGACAGACCGCACTTGTATATAATGTGCAAAAGAAGGAAAAAAAATCATTTTGCTTGAGGAGAGTAAACAGAACTGATCCTCGGAGCATCAGATTTTCAACAAAGAAGGTAAAGAAACCTGTTTACTTCATATAACAGCTTTTTGTAAACATTTACATGATAATAAAATCCACTTTCATGGCACAGTAGATTATTTAATCATTATATCATCATTATTATAAATCAGAATAAATCATTAATCATGTGTATCTGCATCATGATCATAATTCTTTAATAAACTGCAAACCTGTAAAATGTTCACGTGGGTTTTACACGCGTCATATGTTCATTTGCACACATTTTCACGTGCACTGCATAAAACTTTTTTTATTTGTCACGTGTGCTTTTGCTTTTGTTTTGTTTTTGTGTGCGTTTGTTTTCACCTGATCTTTTTGAAATGTAATTCGTTTATTCACAAATGTGATTTATTTTCACATGTAATTTTTTTTTTTTGCAAATGACATCTTTTTAAAAACAATTATTCGTTTTTTTTTCATGCTTTTTTTTTTTTTTTTACAATTCTTAAAATTTTTTTGCATGCGATGTCTTTACAATCAATTTGTTTATTTTGATGACATTTTTTAACTAAATGATTAGTTTATGCTCACGTGTGAAAAAGCAATTAATTTATTTCCGCATGCGATTTTCTTTCTTTCTTTAAAAAAAAAATTATTTATTTTTTACATAATGTTTAAATACATATAATTTTTTTTTTTTTACCAAGAAATTCACCTTTTCACATTGTATTAAATATATTCAACATTATATTATATTATAAAATCATTCAATTAAAAAAAAAAATTCACAAATGATTATTTTTTTCCTCTTGTGATTTCTTACACATTTAATTTATCCATTTGATTTATATACATGATGCATTTATTTTCATGTGTTGCTTTTTTTATGCACATTTAAATTATTCATGTGCAATATCAGGGTATAACGTTCTGAAATGCACTTTCACTTGTTTTTCCACGTGTTCACGTATTATCACATAATCACATGTTAAGGCCCGCTGTAGAAGAGCATGCAAAAAAATTAAATAAATAAATACTCCATGCCTCATGTTTGTTAATTGTGTAGACATGGTTTTGCATATCAGGACTGGATTGTAAAACGTGTGGTCAGTGTTGTGGAGCCTTTGTGGGTCTCAAGACAAACTCTGGTGCGTGAGCATGCCGGAGCAGATTCCACATCAGATTAGGAGTGTCTTAATGGGACACTGGAGAAAGCTCCGTCCCAGCGAGCGAGTGCGCAGGGCTGCTGCTGACAAACTACTGAAAGCAGCTTTGTTTCGCTCGCTACATTGTTCAAAGGACAGCAGCCAAGATATGGAGCTGTCCACTGTGTCCTATAGCAAGAGACTCGAGTCCTAGCTGCTCACAGACAATGTGCGCTATTGTTTACTATGAAGAGCTCTACAGTCCAAGCAGTCTATTAAAGAAACATTTAATCGGATTTCTTAAACAGACATCTACATAATATTATCAGCATTACCAATTAATACTTAACATATAACGCCCCCTATTGGAAAACTATTGGAACGGCGAGGCCAATTCATTTGTTTTTTTTCTGTAGACTGAATAGGTTTGGGTTTGAGATCAAAAGAGTTTAGAATTTAAAATTTCATTGATTTATAGAGGTGTGAAACAGCATTATGTATCAGACCACCCAATCTGTAGGCGAGCAAAAACATTAGGACATGTGACCAACAGGTGTTTCTTGTTACCCAGGTGTGTCCTGTTCGATTGATTGTTTAAACTATAAATAGCTTTGAACGTCTACTCTTGGTTTTAGCCTTCAGTAAAGACTGTGTTTGTTGTTAAAAAGGATAAGCCAAGATGAGGATCGGAGAGCTGTGTATGGGAGAAAAGCAAGCCGTTTTGAAGCTGAGAAAAGAGGGAAAATCTATCTGAGGCACTGCACGAGCATTGGGCATGACGGTAGTAGCAGCAGAATGAATTGAGAAGTTTACAGGAACATTTTGCCTGCCGATTTACAGAGAAATGCATCCAAATTAATCAGGAGGAACTTTATCATGCAGCAAGACAACGATCGAAAACCTACTGCCAACCCAACAACTTCATCAGGAGGAAAAAGTGGAAGGGTTTAGACTGGTTAAGTCAAATCACCAGATCTTAACTCAGTTGAGCAGCGTTTCACCTCCTGAAGAGGAGACTGAAGGGAGAGACCTCCGAAAACAAACAACATCCGGAAAAAGGCTGCGGTAAAACCCTGGAAAAGCATCACAAAAGAAGAAACCAACAGTTTGGTGATGTCACTGAGTCATAGGCTTGATGCAGTTATTGCACCCCAAGAGATATGCAACCAAATATTAAGTGTTATTTACTCTCATGTACTTTAAGACTTTTCTGTTCCGATACTTTTGTTCGCCTAGTAATCGGGTGGTCTGATACAATAGGTTCTATGTTTTCTGTTGTTTAACACGTCTAGATGTAAACACCAGGAAACTCTTGTCTCATATCCATCGTTTGATCTCAAACCCAAAATGTCTTTCGTGTATAGCACAAAGAAGTGAATTGGCCTTGCCGTTCCAATAGTTTCGGAGGGGACTGTATATGTAGAGGGGTTATCCTGTGTTCTCTCAAAAACTACCGTTTAAAAAAGAGATCAATTTCAATGAGGCCTCTGAGTGAATGTTCAAAACTGTTATTGTGTTTGATTAAAATAACAAGGAGAGAGAGAGAGAGAGAAGAAGCTAGCTAAAGGCTAACAAGGTTCGGGATTTAGCCACCACATTTTTACAGATCTAAGATACCCTTAGCATCAGCTGCTAACCGCACAGCGCCATATTGAGAAACGCTCTCATAGCGAAGAGCTGCGTGGACACTTCTGAAGCTTAGTGAACATCGCAGGAGTGTGTATTATATGTGTATTTCTAGAAAAATGTACTTTTAATATTCTTTACATACTTGAAGTATAATAGTTATGTACTTAAGTATGTGCAAGTTGTTTGTTTGGCTCATTAACCTAAATGTGAGCTTAAATGTGAAATCAATAAGAGAAAGAAAGAAAGAAGCAAAGAAGGAAGGAAGGAAGGAAGGAAAATAAGAAAGAAAGAAGAAAGAATCGAGCATACCAAAGAAGGGGTAAGCCTGTGTGTTTTCGCAACGAGTGCTAATTGGTGAAAACCAAAGACGTTAGACACAGAGATGTTAGACACTGAGACGTTAGACACTGAGACATTAGACACAGAGAGGTTAGACACTGAGATGTTAGACATTGAGACGTTCAACACTGAGACGTTAGACACTGAGACGTTATACACCGAGACGTTAGACAGTGAGATATTAGACACCGAGACGTTAGACAGTGAGATATTAGACAATGAGACATTATACACCGAGACTTTAGACAGTGAGACGTTATACACTGAGACATAAGACACTGAGACCTTTTACACTGAGACGTTAGACACTGAGACGTTAGACAGTGAGATATTAGACAGTGAGACGTTATACACTGAGACGTTAGACACTGAGACGTTAGACAGTGAGACGTTATACACTGAGACGTTAGACAGTGAGAAGTTATACACTGAGATATTAGACACTGAGACGTTTTACACTGAGACGTTAGACAGCGAGACGTTATACACTGAGACGTTATACACTGAGACGTTAGACAGTGAGACGTTATACACTGAGATATTAGACACTGAGACGTTTTACACTGAGACGTTAGACAGTGAGACGTTATACACTGAGACGTTAGACACTGAGACGTTAGACAGTGAGACGTTAGACAGTGAGATATTAGACACTGAGACGTTATACACTGAGACGTTAGACAGTGAGACGTTAGACAGTGAGATATTAGACACTGAGACGTTAGACAGTGAGACGTTTTACACTGAGACGTTAGACAGTGAGACGTTATACACTGAGACGTTAGACACTGAGACGTTAGACAGTGAGACGTTAGACAGTGAGATATTAGACACTGAGACGTTATACACTGAGACGTTAGACAGTGAGACGTTAGACAGTGAGATATTAGACACTGAGACGTTAGACAGTGAGACGTTATACACTGAGACGTTAGACACTGAGACATTATACACTGAGACATTAGACAGTGAGACATTAGACAGTAAGATATTAGACACTGAGACGTTAGACAGTGAGACGTTATACACTGAGACGCTAGACAGTGAGATGTTATACGCTGAGTCGTTAGACACTGAGACGTTAGACAATGAGACGTTAGACACTGAAATATTAGACACTGAGACGTCAGACAGTGAGACGTTAGTTACTAAGCTGTTAGACAGTGAGATATTAGACACTGAGATATTAGACACTGAGACGTTAGACACTGAGACGTTAGACAGTGAGACGTTACACACTGAGAAGTTAGACACTGAGACGTTAGACACTGAGACGTTAGACACTGAGAAGTTAGGCATTGAGACGTTCGACACTGAGACGTTAGACACTGAGACGTTAGACACTGAAATATTAGACACTGAGACGTTAGACAGTGAAACGTTAGACACTGAGATGTCAGACAGTGAGATATTAGACACTGAGACGTTAGGCATTGAGGCGTTCGACACTGAGACATTAGACACTGAGACATTACACAGTGAGATGTTAGACAGTGAGATATTACACAGTGAGACGTTTTACACTGAGACGTTAGACAGTGAGACGTTATACAATGAGACGTTATACATTGAGACGTTAGACACTGAGAAGTTACACAGTGAGACGTTAGACAGTGAGAGACACTGAGACGTTAGACACTGAGACGTTAGACAGTGAGATATTAGACACTGAGACGTTATACACTGAGACGTTAGACAGTGAGACGTTATACGCCGAGACGTTAGACACTGAGACGTTAGACAGTGAGAAGTTACAGACTGAGACGTTAGACACTGAGATGTTAGACAGTGAGACGTTATACGATGAAATATTAGACACTGAGACGTTCGACACTGAGACGTTAGACAGTGAGACGTTAGACAGTGAAACGTTAGACACTGAGATGTTAGACAGTGAGATATTAGACACTGAGAAGTTATACATTGACACATTAGACACTGAGACGTTATACACTGAGAAGTTAGACAGTGAAACGTTAGACACTGAGACGTCATACACTGAGACGTTAGACACTGAGACGTTAGACAGTGAGACGTTAGACACTGAAATATTAGACACTGAGACGTTAGGCAATGAGACGTTCGACACTGAGACATTAGACAGTGAGGCGTTAGACACTGAGACATCAGACAGTGAGATATTAGACACTGAGACGTTTTACACTGAGACGTTAGACACTGAGACGTTATACATTGAGACGTTAGACACTGAGACGTTATACATTGAGACGTTAGACACTGAGACGTTTTACAGTTTAATGCTCACTCTCACGTCCTGGTGGAAAAAGCAGCGTAGTAGTACATCCGCAGCACTAAGAGGACATTCCTGGAACAGTGTACATGGTGAACAAACACTTCGTATCAGTTAAGTGAGGAAACATATTTACTTTTTTAAACTTATCTGCGGGATTAGAAAACGCGCCCCTTCATATGGGACAGATATTCATATCAGTAATGTTGGTAGCAGTATTTAACAGCAGTTCCTTTCTTTAATCTCACTACAATAACACCATGTGAACTAATAACACACTCGTTTTACTCCCTATAAGGCATGACCCCGGCTTTCACTGAGACCATGAGCGCCGGGCCACAGCGTGAGTCTGATATTTATTCAGTTCCCTGCTTAGATCACAATATGACATTGAGCACAATATTTAATGCGACTTTCCAGACTCATTTTAGACTCCGTCCCCGTGTGACTCCTGCCATCAGCAATCTCATATCACACAGCTGATAAAACGGTTTGCTGTATAGGCGGGATTTATACAATGACCCACGGTTTATAATGACACAACATATATTTTTCTTTCTCTTAGTCACTCCAGCCTGAGAAGAGAATTATATACAGGTAAGCATCATTTTCGTCAAAGACCACGTCTTTCTTCCATTCTTTTTTTTTTTTTTTTGATGCATAAACATGAATATGAAGGTGTTTAGAGGAAAAGATAATATAATAATCAGATAATAATATGATTATATATATATAGATGTATATATATACACACACACACACTGAGACGTTATACACTGAGATGTTAGACACTGAGACGTTACACAGTGAGATATTAGACACTGAGACGTTACACAGTGAGATATTAGACACTGAGACGTTACACAGTGAGATATTAGACACTGAGACGTTACACAGTGAGATATTAGACACTGAGACGTTACACAGTGAGATATTAGACACTGAGACGTTACACAGTGAGATGTTAGACACTGAGACGTTACACAGTGAGATATTAGACACTGAGACGTTACACAGTGAGATATTAGACACTGTGATGTTACGCAGTGAGATATTAGACACTGAGACGTTATACACTGAGATGTTAGACACTGAGACGTTACACAGTGAGATATTAGACACTGAGACGTTACACAGTGAGATATTAGACACTGTGATGTTACGCAGTGAGATATTAGACACTGAGACGTTATACACTGAGATGTTAGACACTGAGACGTTACGCAGTGAGATATTAGACACTGAGACGTTACACAGTGAGATATTAGACACTGAGACGTTACACAGTGAGATATTAGACACTGAGACGTTACACAGTGAGATATTAGACACTGAGACGTTATACACTGAGATGTTAGACACTGTGACGTTACACAGTGAGATATTAGACACTGAGATGTTAGACAGTGAGAGACACTGAGAAGTGTCTATATATATATATATATATATATATATATATATATATATATATATATGTATATATATATATATATATTCATTGTTTATACAAATCAAGTAACTTTAAAAAAGTAAATCTAAGTAAATTAGAAATGCACAGAATTTGAGCATTTGTAAATCTAACCTAAAAACTAATTTTTCCAGGTTAGCTTTTTCTTAATGGTTTAAACCATTTTGTATTCACATCTGGTTTTTGGGGGGTTTTTTTGTAGGTTTTGTGTTTTTATCTGCGTTTTTTTTTTTTCTTGATATTTTCTTATTGTGTAAAGTGTCTTGAGAAACTGCTTTATAGAAATAGGGCTATATAAAAATAAAGTTTATTATTATTATTATTATTATTATTATTATTATTATTGTTATTATTATTATTATTAACTTGCACTTGTTTGGACTGGAGGTTCAGCACTGCATATTTTTCTGTTGTTTACTGAGAGTGTGATTGTGTTGGGTTTTTGGAGTGTTCTGCACTCATTTTGGCATTTTGTAGTTTTACAACCTGGAATTGAAATGGACTCCAATCTGGAATTTTGCCATTTGAAGGTGCAAAATGTTTTTGTTTACATAACCGACATTAATTAGACGTTGGCTGGTTGCATCCTGTAATCATTTAACCCCTCTGGATTAATAAAATCTGTTCTTTTTTCTTTACTACTTTGTTGCCCTATTATATAACTTGGTCTGAGGCATTATCTCAGATACCGCTGGATCACACATCCCCAGTGGTGAATTGAATTAACACCTAGAGTGTTGAATTAACGGTGTCCAGTTGGACATGAATAGACACTGTATGTGTTAATTCAACAGATACAGGGCAATGCTACAAGTGTTCATGTGACAGTGCACGAGTTCACACACATCACTGACGTCCTCTGTAGAAAAGGATCATGTCCTGGCACAAGGTCGGTTCGTTCCTGCGTGGCCTGTCCCGCAGGAAGCCTCTAGAACCCGAAGGCGAAGAGTCGACGTTCCGGCGGTGTCTCGGCACGGTAGACCTGGTGGCTCTCGGCGTGGGGAGCACGCTGGGCGCCGGCGTCTACGTGCTCTCTGGTGAGGTGGCCAGATCTCTGTCTGGCCCCAGCATCATCATCTCCTTCCTCATTGCCGCTCTGGCCTCCATCTTCGCCGGACTCTGCTACGCTGAATTCGGCTCCCGCGTACCCAAGACGGGATCGGCCTACCTCTACAGCTACGTGACTGTGGGCGAGGTGTGGGCTTTCATCACGGGGTGGAACCTGCTGCTCTCCTACATCATAGGTGGGAAATTTTTTAAATGTTTTAAATGGTTAAAGAAGACACAGTGTGGTAGTTCGACAGAAAAGAGCTGCATTATAATTAACATTAGACATAAAAGCACAAAACATAGAGAAATAAAGTTAAATAGGGGGGAAAAAACTTTATATTTTAAGTATGCTTTTTATATTTTTTTACTTTTTTTTGCCATAATAAACAAAGAGGCAACCTAAATTTAAGTTCATCCTCAAGTTTTAATGTTTATTGTTACAATTTTAGTGTTGTGTTAACATTTTCAACATATATATGTGCATATATATATATATATTTGTTAAAGCTTTTTTTATTTTAAAAAAAATCACAATTAAATACTCAACTTTCAATTTATCCCCATCTTCGACAACCATAATATTGATCCCCATGTTTTACACTCAATTTCTTTTTGTAAATTCTTTGTTTTGTCTTTGTCTGCTGGATTTAACAAGGGTTTGTTTTTCTTTGTTTTTTTTTTGTTGTTTTTTTTTTTAAAGGTAATAAAAAAAAGTAAAAAGCGTAAAAAAAAAAAGCGTAAAAAAAAACTTTTACTAATAATTTTTTCATTTTGTATTAATAAATAATAAATAATATTATACATTAATTTTTAAAACTATCACCCTGTGTGTGTGTTTTTTTTTTTAAGGTGGCTTTAGAATCTACAGTAAAGCTGCACTTGTGTATTCAGTATATTCAACTTTTCACTGTGCCTCGGAGCTCAGGTTTATATTTATTTAATATGATCTACCGAGAGTTAATTATTTACCTCAAAAGACCAACAGTTGGGTTTCTGGTTAAATCTACCTTCTGTATAACATGTGATGTCATTTCCTAGACTCAAGGAGGGAGAAACTTGGTAAAAGCAACAGGTTCCTCTGAGTAACCTGAGGCCTCTTCTTCCTGACGTAGGTGCCTCCAGCGTGGCCCGAGCCTGGAGTGGTACTTTTGATGATATGATTGGAAACGTGATGGCGAATTACTTCAGCAAACACGCAGCCATGGGTCTTCCAGGCCTGGCTCCGTACCCAGACTTCTTTGCAGCTGGCCTTATTATGCTTCTGGCTGGTATTGAAAGCTCCTTCGCGTCATTCTTATCATCCTGTTACACTGAGTCTCTAAACCCAGGCGCTGATACTGTATCTGTTCTTCTGGGTTGCAGGTCTTCTTGCGTTTGGTGTGAAAGAATCAACGACGGTCAACAAGGTCTTCACGAGCGTTAACATACTGGTGTTGGTGTTCATCATCATCACTGGCTTCATCAAGGGGAAACTGGAGAACTGGTACATCAGTGAGGAAACCTTACGGAACATCACAGCAGAACTTGAGTAAGCCTGAACTCCTGAACAGCTCTAAAGACAGATATACAGACATACAGAAATCACCATACACAACATCTGCAGCGCTGTATTTACAGAAACCTGACATCCACGCTGAACGTGACCTCCGAGTTCGGGCGCGGCGGCTTTTTCCCATACGGCTTTGAGGGCACGCTGGCCGGAGCTGCGACTTGTTTCTACGCGTTCGTAGGCTTTGACTGCATTGCGACTACGGGTAATTGAGATGTGTATTAGATATACCGTGTGTGATGTGCTCTGAGAAAACACTTTTTCTACATTTTCTACTAAATGAAGTTTAGACATGAGGTCGTTTGTGACATTTTAGACACGAGCCTCGTCGCCACTGTTTACTCAGCTGATCTCATGTGAAATATAATGGCTGATTAACTCAGTACGTATTCAGCATTTTCTTCGTTTGGCTGAATATCTCGTCTTCTTACTTAGGATTCAACCAGTACAGCGCTGTATTAATTATAATTAAAGTGGACATATAAGCACAAAGAAAGAAAGAAAGAAAGAAAGAAAGAAAGAAAGAAAGAAAGAAAGAAATGAGGAAGAAAAATGTTTTTAAACAAACCAACCAACCAACAAACAAACAAACAAACAAACAAACAAACAAACAAACAAACAAATAAATAAATAAATAAATAAATAAATAAATAAAGCAAGTTAAACAAAAGCTTAACAGTTGAAAGAAAGAAAGGAAGGAAGAAAGGAAGAAATGAGGAAGAAAAATGTTTTTAAACAAACCAACCAACCAACAAACAAACAAACAAACAAACAAACAAACAAACAAACAAATAAATAAATAAATAAATAAATAAAGCAAGTTAAACAAAAGCTTAACAGTTGAAAGAAAGAAAGGAAGGAAGAAAGGAAGAAATGAGGAAGAAAAATGTTTTTAAACAAACAAACAAACAAACAAACAAATAAATAAATAAATAAAGCAAGTTAAACAAAAGCTTAACAGTTGAAAGAAAGAAAGGAAGGAAGAAAGGAAGAAATGAGGAAGAAAAATGTTTTTAAACAAACAAACAAACAAACAAACAAACAAATAAATAAATAAATAAATAAAGCAAGTTAAACAAAAGCTTAACAGTTGAAAGAAAGAAAGGAAGGAAGAAAGGAAGAAATGAGGAAGAAAAATGTTTTTAAACAAACAAACAAACAAACAAACAAACAAACAAATAAATAAAGCAAGTTAAGCAAAAGCTTAACAGTTGAAAGAAAGAAAGAAAGAAAGAAAGAAAGAAAGAAAGAAAGAAAGCGAGGTTAACCTGTGTGTTGTTAATCAGTTCTCTCAAAACCCCAAAAAGGAAAGAAAGAAAGAAGAAAACAAGGAAGATAAATGTTTTTAAACAAAAAAAGAAAGAAAGAAAGAAAGAAAGAAAGTTTGCAAAAGCTTAACAGTTGAGAGAAAGAAAGAAAGAAAGAAAGAAAGAAAGAATATTTAAAGATTTGCTAAACGCACGTAAAGTGAGTGCATTAGAAATGGAGACGTTAGACATTTTAATGCTCCCACACCCACGTCCTGGTGAGTGGAGCAGCACGATAATTAGGGATGTACCGAAATGAAAATTCTTGGCCGAAGCCGAAACCGAATATAAAGAAAAACTTGGCCGAAAGCCGAAGGCCGAATACCGAACACGTCTTTTCACGTTTTTCCCATTTACTTTAGCCCTTTTTTTCACCATTGCATAAATTAAATAGTCAAAACGTGCTTTGTACTATTTTCTCTTGCTTTTCAAAGAAAAAAATCAATTACAAAAACTACAATTTCAAAATATTGAACTTTTTTTTTCATTCCAGCAGGCATCGGCTACCGACAAGGCACGATATAACTTTAAATAAATAAATGAGTAAAATAAAAATATTGTGATGTGGTCATCCTTGAGCCCCTCGAATAGCCGACGTTGGGCCTGTAACTGACTGCTGAAAGAATGGAACGCTCTGTAGCCTACAACAAAGACGTGCACTGACAAGAGTGCAGAAAATGGTTCTGTCGGGTTCTGTACGGCTGATGATATTGGGGATATACACCGCTCGCGTCCCTGTACACCTCGCCGAGTATTAGAGTAGACATAGGATTTGTCTGCCTGCCGTTAAATAAATACGTCTTTACCTGCTTCCGTACTCTACTCCCTTACGTCTCGCGACGTGACAGAATGCTCCGGAACAGAAACAAAACAAACGCACGTGTCCACAGTAAACATCCGAAGAGCGCGTAGCTCGTGCGTGCGCGCGCCCCCTCATCGAGGTCGTGACATTCGCGCGTCTCATTCTGGTTGCTAGGCTATTTAGGTGCGCGTCGTCAAACGTCATCGTTCGGTCAGATTTATTCGGCCTTTTCACTTATTAATTTGAATAATTTCGGTTGCCGATAGTGACAGACAGTGTGTGTTCCCAGACCACCACATATATACGGGATGCAGGAGAGTCATTAACTCCAGCAGTGGGTAATTAATTGTTTTACTGTATAAATACCACTGAACAATAAATAGACAAAAACTAAACTGTCACATAAAATCAACTTAAAGTATATTTGCTCAAGGATATAAGTAAGAACCAAAACCCTTTAGTGCATAAGGAAATAAACTCTGGAGTGTTATGACACCATTGCCACCCAGAAGAATGACAAATCGTACTTTTTATCCATTCATAGTTACAGTTTAATGCCGTGGAACGTCCATGGTGCAACTTATTTCCTGTTATCACTCACCAGCATGTCATTTTTTGTAATATTACTTTTTATAAATGATAAACTCGTCTGTCCTGAAGACTTTCCCGAGCCTATCCCAGGAATTCTGGGAATGAGGTGGGAATACACCCTTAACTGGATGGCGATTGTTAGTGTTGTTTTCTAGGGTTGTTTCGGTTGGGGGAAATATTTTGAGCCTTGTGAACGTGTTATCGTAGGTGAGGAAGTGAAGAACCCCCAGAAGTCCATCCCGCTGGGGATCGTCTTTGCGCTGCTGATCTGTTTCCTGGCTTATTTCGGCGTTTCAGCCGCTCTCACGCTGATGATGCCGTACTACCTGCTGAACATCCACAGCCCTCTGCCAGTCGCCTTCACCTACGTGGGCTGGGCCGCCGCCAAGTACGTCGTCGCTGTGGGATCCCTCTGTGCGCTCTCTACTAGGTAAACAGAATTATGGGAAATGGCTCCTGAATCAGACAGATTCGTGCTGTTTCATTGGATAGCGATTTAAAGGTCTGGGAAACACTGATAAACAAGTGAAAGTGAATCGGGTCGATGTATTTATTGGAATTATAACACAGCCTGTGTGTGCACAGCCTGCTGGGGTCCATGTTCCCGATGCCTCGAGTGATCTTCGCCATGGCTAGAGACGGCCTCCTCTTTAAAGTGCTGCGTAAAGTCAGCTCGAGGCAAAGTCCCGCCATGGCCACCCTCACCTCCGGCTCTGTGGCAGGTGAGGAAAGAGACTCTGAAAAAGACATTTTTGGTGCCTTTCTTGAGCACGCAATGAGTGATATTTTGAGCTTAAACACATCGGAACGCAACATAGTTTGATTCAAACACATTTTTCCTGGTTTACAAAAATATTGGCACCCAGACAAGTAATATTTGGGGACATCTCTTCCTGTTATGCCTACAGTAGAGGGATCATGGGCCGCTCCACCATGTACGTGAACATAAAACATAGCCGCATCCGAGTATCCCTTCTACGCTACCACACAGTAGGCGAAAAGCAGTACGCCAAAGTAGTAGTACGTCCGAATTCTCAGTATTCATAAACCAGTAGGCGAGAAATACCCAGATGACTTCCTGCTTCCTCTGAGATTCTGCAGTATGGAACCTCTTGAGACACACCGCGCTATCCCATAATGCAGCTGGCGTGGAAGAACTATCAGAATCCAAAATGGCGGACGGCCGCATTATTGTTTAACAACACCTGAGTACATTTTTAACATGTTGAAGGTTTAAACAAGAAAAAAAAAAAAAAACAGTTGCCACAGCGTTTAAAATCTGCCGGGCTCTTAAAGTTTTCGCAGTTATCATGACGTCGTAGGTCACATGACAATGCCAACATGACGGATGTAGTAGGTCTGGATTGTATTCGTGCTACACACTTATACTGATCAGTACGTACTGCATCAACAACCAGGTACCGTCACAGTACGCGATTTCGGATGACGCTTTATGAATGTGCTTTATAGCCGGTGAACAGGAAGTGTGTGATAACCGGGGAAGAGTCTGTAGAATTGATCGTATTTACAGTATGAACTTAGAATTTACCGTATGTGTGTGTGTGTGTGACTTTTCCCACTCTGAAATGTGAAAAAAAAAAACATGTGATTGTTGTGACCTTCTCACCAGCCAATGAATGAACAGCAATGGACACAAAAAGGCCTAAAAGTAGAGAGAAAAAAAAACCCCGAACCGTGTGCTCTGCTTTATTCTCAGCTATAATGGCGCTGTTATTCGACTTGAAGGCGCTGGTTGATATGATGTCGATCGGGACGCTGTTCGCCTACACCCTCGTGGCCATTTGCATTCTCATACTGAGGTTAGTGTTCCAGCTCAATGACTCGTGACTCAGCAGTGATTTTATTCAGGTCTTAATGTGTGTTTTGTCTTTTTACTCAGCCAGTTCCTTTCTCTTTAGGTACCGTGAGAGTCCATCTCTGGAGAATGAAATAAGCTTCACTCCACGGTCAAAGTGGGGGTTTTTAAATCCCCCGTCGTACCCGACCAAGGAAACGTCGAACACCGTCATCGTCTGCACCGTGTTTATCAGTACGCACCACGAACCATTAAACACGCTCGCATTTCCACACGTAACAGTATTAGACACTTCAGCTGACCTCATCGGACTTTCAGATGGATTACAATGTCCTTGGATTGGCATTTAAAGTCTCACGACTTACTGTTATTCATTCATTCATTCATCCTAACCGTTTTATCCTGGTCAGGGTCACAGTGGATTTGGAGTCTATCCCGGGAACGCTGGGTGTGAGAGCAGGGAATACTGTTCTGGACATCATGGATGGGATGCCAGTCCTACATCTCAGGCCACTATGCACACACAAATACACATTTATATGCTCTAGGGCCAATTAAGAGTGCTGAATTCACATACGAGAATGCTTTTTGGAGGTGTGAGGAAACCAGAGAACGCAGAGGAAACTATTTCGGGCACAGAGAGAACATGTAATTGTCAGGACATGGACATCCTTAAATAGGTGAAACACGTAGACAACAAAAAAAACTCTAGAACATGAACAAATATATTCATAAACTAACACGAAACACAAAGTGAAGGCGATAAAAGCTAGACAACGAGTGCTAGCAAAGACAGAACTTAAATACTTCAGTGTTCATTAAATGACAACGTGACTCATATACGCGTGATTAACGTGTGGGTCTGATGGGACAGCATGTGGACTCTGGGGTGCTTACTGTAATTGTATAGCAAAATTTCTATCTTACACACAATTGTACACGTTTGTTTACACGTCCGGTTTCTGAATTTTGCTTCTGAGGCTAGTTTTTGAGCTCTGAAGCTAATGTAATGTAGCTAGCAAGTAATGCAAGTCTGTATCATGCGACAATTTACATTCAGATTTCAACTTTATAGCTTTCAGATACAATTCCGCCTCTAAAATGTAGGCGGAGTCTACAAGGAAGCGGAGTCATAATTATAACGAGTCTTTATTTATCACATATGCACGGTGAAATTCTTTTCTTTTTTTAAAAAAAAAAAAATTCTATTCTTTTGTTCAATGAATCTGGGCAATTAATTATCATACAGCTTTTACCCAACACAAATCACGCACATGTGATAATAATAATAATAATAATAATAATAATAATAATAATAATAAAAAGAAAAACACAGTGGAGTGTAATGTAAGAGTTGAGATGATGTGTTTAATGGTGTAGATTTGTTATGATGTTTGTCGTGTCACTCTCGGTCTGGTCCTCTGCAGTCGTCTTGGTGGTGGTCCTGACCGTCCTGCTGTCCAAAGCCATCACATCACTGCTGCTGCTGGAGGTCTGGAGTCTGGTGTGTGTGTCTGTGATCCTCTTCTTTATGCTGCTCTGCACGCTGCTGATCTGGAGGCAGCCTCAGAATCCCACTAAAGCAGCCTTCATGGTGAAAACACACACACACACACACACACACACACACACACACACACACAATCCTTACAATTTAAACCTAACCCTAACACCTCAACCTCATTAATATAAAAAAGGGAGAATATAGTCCGATGTAACACTACTTAATAATTAGCAGCTCCTCCATTTTTTTTTTTTTTTTTACCAACCTGCCTTCTTGGTTTCTATTGGCTCGTAAAACCAAGGCTCATGAATCATGAATTCAGAAGTCATCTAGGCAAGGTAGTAGACAGGAAGTCAAAATAACCGCTATTAGGAGCAAATTCACATCCGGTGTCCTTTCCCCTTCGGTGAGTTGGATGCTCTGTCAGGTGATTTTATTTATTTTATTTGGTCTACACGCTGCTTTAGCTGAAAAAGCTGTGTCAAAAAGTCAAAAATCATAAATGTCACAGCCAAACCGTAGACGTTGCCAGCCTTTATTCTTACCCTTATACACGCCAATGACTCATCACTATTTGGGCCTCAGTTTTAGAGCTTTCCATACAGTAGATGCTTTAAGGGACAACCATAGTAGAAGATATAGGGTTATTTTGTTGTTGTTGTTGTTGTTGTTGTTTGAAGAGTATACTGTGAATTTTCTACACCGTTCTCTACAGGTGCCTTTTCTGCCTTTACTTCCTGTGGTGAGTTCATTCATCAACATTTACCTGATGATTCAGCTCGGAGGCGCCACCTGGATCCGCTACGCCGTCTGGATGGCTGTGGGTGAGTAAGTGCTGGAGTGAGTGATGTTAGGGGTTAGGGGTTAGGGGTTAGGAGTTAGGGGTTACTCTGTACTTCTAGTGTTAAAATTGTAGGCTAATATTTTCCCTGAGAGGAAACACTACAGATCTTGAAGTGTGTGTGTGTGTGTGTGTGTGTGTGTGTGTGATTTTAGGGACATTCCAAAACGCTTAACGAGGCTTAATGTACTCAAACAACGATTAAGGAAGACCATTTTTCACTCACATCTCTCTTGCCATAAACACTAGCTACTGCTAAGCCAACGGCACCGTAATCCAAGCCTAAAGACAATATTTTTACGCCAAGCGTTCTCTCCCCCATAATTAACCGCTATAAAGGAAGCACTTAGCGCGGCTTAACGTATTGAGACAGTGATAATAAAAGCCCAAATTCAGTGTACACCTTATTAACAAGGCCTACCATGTATCAATCGTGTGTGTAGTAAATCTGGTCTACCACTTAACGGGTTTCTACGGGAAAACGTAGAACTTTGTTGATATTCTGGGTTCGTCTGCTTGCCTGTATATGGTATGCATCATCACTAAGGTGTACACTGAATTTGGTCTTTTAATATTGCTCTCTTAATACATTAAGCCGTTAATTACGTTAAAATGTCCCCCGGTTTTACCCTCTACAGGACTCCTGATCTACTTCGGGTACGGCGTGAGGAACAGCGTCCAGAAGCAGAGGCTGCTGGGAAACCTGAGCAACATGGAAACTACAGAGGAAATGCCAGAGAAAGACATGACCAAAGGATAACGCTCATAAGACCGGCGGCTGATAGCCAAATAATACGTTTAACGATCATCTAATTAGTGAAATAATAATAATACGAGCAATAGCAATTTTCTTTAACACGCGTGAATGTACGACATGATGGCGGAACAATTTGACGTTTGTGTGTATGTGCTTTAATAAAAAGGGTCACATATTTTGAACAGAGCTGTCGACACACAGTGCTCTGATAACTGATTTTTTATGGGCTGATTTATTACAAATATTCACCCCCCCCAAAATAAATAAATAAATAAATAAACAAACAAATAACAAATCCCAAGCTTTACGTAAGTGCTCTGTCGTAAAGAGGTTATAAATCCGTTCCTTTATCTTTATCCGAGTTCTTTAGGAATCCAGACCGAGTGGGTCCGTAAACAGTTGAAATTAAACTCGACTTCGGGACGAGTTCGGATCGAAGCGAATAATCACTGACATGCTTTGGGAAAACGATGAAACAAAGCCCAACAGGGTTCTTACTAAACCCACTTTAATGCTTGAAACCTTCAAAAGAAGAACGTTCGTAAGAACGTAGAGATTCGCAGTGAGACCCCCGCCGAGAAGTTCAGCTCGTGCTGTAGCAGATCTATATCCCGCACACGTCATCAGCGCTACAAACCCATTCACCCTGTTCACCTTAAATAGGCTTTATTTTGGCAGGGAGGGTGGGGGGGGATTTTCTGTGCCACATGCAGACTAATCCTAATCCTACAGCCGAGGCAGGACCGATTTTTATCGAGCACACAGTAAACACTTTATAAACACTTAGAAACACTTGGATAAATTTGATCAAATATGACACACACACGTGACGGGGTGGTGTGATGAAGCGGAGTTACTGTTACGACCCTGAAATTCATTATAGTCCCAGATTGTGCATGGTATGTCAGTACTAATCAGTACTACCTAACCCTATCAGTACTACCTACCCTTATCATTACTTCGCCACACCGTTGCTGATTATTTTCCTACAACAGCACGTTCTGTCGTGTTGTATCCATTACATATTGTATAGATTGCCAATTTACACGTCAACATTTATTTATTTATTTTTTAAAATGACTTTCTTGTCAGTTAAAAGAACAGACACACACCCACTTTAACCAGACCAGTGTGTCAAGCAGAACAGATGAAAAGCACTAATCATGTCCCCCTGAATAGACTGTTGAGCATTTTCACAGCGTGTTTCTGTCCTGGATAAACATGAGTGCTTCCTCCCGGCAGGCCGAGAGCAGAAAGCGGCCGTTGAGTGAAGCGTGAGGAATTTGGAGTGTAAATGCTGTCTTTGAGAGCAGGAATGTGTGTAGAGCAGCTTCCCTTCTCGCTAATGTCTCTCGTCACTCTCGGGCTGCCTTGCATGGAGAAACACTGACAGAAATTGTTTTTAAGTGCTTTTGGCCGTTATTTTCCTGGCCATTTTGTGTACATTTTGTGAAAGCGGTGTATCATGAAGCTGGTCTTGGTGGTGTTTTGCTCCCTGTTGTTCTATACGCTGCTCTTTCAGCTTGGTGAGTGTCTCTGCAGGATCACTGCCAACATACAAATATCCAAATCTTACAGCTAAACCTGGAATTATTTGAAAGAAACGTTGTACTTTAATTAGCTAGATTATTCATGATGTTAATGAGACAAAAAGCAGCTTGTCGTGTTATCGTTAGAATATAAACTCCTCTGTACGGAAAACTTTCTGCTGTCAAAAAACTACAGGCAGTCTGAGCCTCTAATCCCGTCCTCGGCTCCTGATATAAAACACAGACAGACAGATATAGATAGATAGATAGACAGACAGACAGGCAGACAGACAGATAGATAGATAGACAGATAGATAGATAGATAGACAGACAGACAGACAGATAGACAGACAGACAGATAGATAGACAGACAGACAGATAGATAGATAGTTAGATAGACAGACAGATAGATAGATAGATAGACAGACAGATAGACAGATAGATAGATAGATAGACAGACAGATCGCCAGATAGATAGACAGACATAAAGACAGACAGACAGATAGATAGACAAATAGACAGACAGACAGATAGATAGATAAATACATAGATAGACCGACAGACAGACAGATAGATAGACAGACAGACAGATAGATAGATAGTTAGATAGACAGACAGATAGATAGATAGACAGATAGACAGATAAATGGACAGACAGACAGACAGACAGATAGATAGACAGACAGACAGACAGATAGATAGATAGTTAGATAGACAGATAGATAGACAGACAGACAGATAGATAGATAGACAGACAGATAGACAGATAGATAGATAGACAGACAGATCGCCAGATAGATAGACAGACGTACAGACAGATAGATAGATAGATAGACAAATAGACAGACAGATAGATAGATAGATAAATACATAGATAGACCGACAGACAGACAGATAGATAGACCGACAGACAGACAGATAGATAGACAGACAGACAGACAGATGATAGATAGATAGATAGATAGATAGATAGATAGATAGATAGATAGATAGATAGATAGATAGACAGGTAGATAGATAGACAGATAGAGAGATAGACAGATAGATAGATAGACAGATAGATAGATAGATCGACAGATAGACAGAAAGATAGACATCAGTTAGTTCCTGTTATTTCTTCAATCGTAGCAGCTGTAAACACTCGTTCCCTCACCAGCGTCTCTTCTTTCTCTCTTGAATTTATTAAGAAAAAGAAATCGCAGCTCGTCTTGTTACTGAGAACAGGAAGTGTAAACTCCTCTTAAAATCTTAACCTTACAGCTGACTGTTACACAGCACTGACACTGGAGACTCCTTCCATAAATATACACCAAAATAAACGTCACCACATAAATCTTCACCATCATGATGATTTTGCTGTTTGTTTGTTTTTAAAAAAAATCTATTTAATTGGCGCGTCTGCTGTATAAAACCCCAAGAATGAGCCGTTAATGCTTTAAAACATTGACTTTATGAAACAATAATGATGTCCTATAAACACAGTAACGAGTCAAAAGGAGCCGAAGCCAGCCGGAGATAAGAAGCTAAAAGAGAAGGTGAAGGTGAAGGTGAAGAAAGAGGCTGAGAAGAAGAACAAAAGCATGTCAGTCAAGATTAAAGCCACGCCCCCACCCAAGCCCCCGAGTTCCACAGCAGCTCCGCCGTACCTGAATCGAGTAGTGGGGAAGGGGAAGTTTGAGAAGGTGGGGAAAACGCTGTCGGTCCCTGCAGGGGACACGCTGGAGCTGAGGTGTAAAGGCAGTCGTGTGCAGTGGGACGTCCCGTCTTACCTGCAGGAGGACGAGGAAGGACGACTCAGGTACGTGACTGATTATCAAGCTCTTTGGATACATTTGTAAACGTGTCTGATAACCCGATCTCCGGTTACTTTCTGTACGATGACTTGATGACTCCCCCGTAACCGTAACCACACCCACTCCCCCCCCCCCCCCCCCCCCCGAGCTTTTTTAGTCTTACCACCAGGAACAGAAATGGACTTCGTTTGGATTTTTACCATTTGATTTTTAATTTTTTTTGGTCTAACATTTAAAGAAATATATTTAGACACTTCACAAGTTGTGTATTCACGATTCGTTTTACATATACATACAGTATATCACATTTTATTTACATGATTCACATGGTTACCTCGCTTGAGCAATTGCAGGGCAGGTATTTGGGTATCTATGACATGTATATGATCACACACTGGGGGGCACGGTGGCTTAGTGGTTAGCATATTTGCCTCGCACTAGGGTTGGGGGTTTGATTCCCGCCTCCGCCCTGTGGGCATGGAGCTCTCCCTGTGCTTTGGGCGTTTCCTCAGGGTACTCCGGTTTCCTCCCCCTGTCCGAAGACATGCTTTGTCGGCTGATTAGCATTTCCAAATTGTCCAATGAATGTGTGTGCAGTTGTGCCCTGCAGTGGGTTGGCACCCCGTCCAGGGTGTCCCCTGCCTTGTGCCCCGAGACCCCTGGCATAGACTGTACATATATATACTCACATAATCAAGTGGAAAAACACGTGATCACGTGTGAAATGTATGTTAATTTTCCATAATTATTAACTTCTTGTCGATCAGGACGGTGCAGCACGAGCGATACGGCGCACTAGTTTTAGCCAATTCGTCAGGAGCTGATACAGGAGTGTACACCTGCTACCCGCTGTACTGCGAGGACTCCGAATGCAGGAAAGAGTACGATAAAGCCCTCAGAGTCTTCATCTTCTTCACCGGTAATGTGAATATTACACTCTAAATGCATCTGGCTGTGTAAAATAGTGCAGTAAGGAATAACATCATGTCCTGTACAGCGGTCTATGTTAGGCCTATTTGAAGTGTAGTAAGGAGCTTTAAAAGGACGTTTTTCTTTTGAAAGGAAACTGAAAGCACTCTGTCCTTCAGCATAATTGAATTTGGAACATCGTTTCTTGGGGTTTTTTTTTTTTTATGGAGTGTCGTACATTTAGCTGCGAGCTCTTAGAGAAGTCTGGTGAAAGTGTTTTGTACGTGAATATAGATCATAAAAACGCCTCGTATCTCTTGTGTCAGACCCTCAGGAGCTCTTCGTGCCATCAGCGGATTATTATGAGGTCATCCATCTCAGAAGTAACTGGCCTACAGTGTTGCCGTGTCAGGTCACAAATCCGCAGGCCAAAGTCTCCCTGCACCGTGAGTTCCCACCCATGGAGGTGAAGGTGGACGGATCCGAGATCTCGTACGACGTGACGCGTGGTTTCACCATCCACAGGCCCAAAGCACATCACGCCGGCTCTCTGTACTGCGTGGCCAGCATGGGGAACCTGAGGCAGAGCTCCATCAAGTACATGCTCATCTACGTCCACTGTGAGTGCATGTCCATCACGTCCAACACGTCTAACACATATAACACGTCCATCACGTCCAACACGTCCAACACATATAACACGTCCATCACGTCCAACACGTATAACACATATAACACGTCCAACACGTCTAACACATATAACATGTCCATCACGTCCAACACGTCCAACACATATAACACGTCCATCACGTCCAACACGTCTAACACATATAACACGTCCATCACGTCCAACACGTCCAACACATATAACACGTCCATCACGTCCAACACGTATAACACGTATAACACGTCCATCACGTCCAACACGTCCAACACATATAACACGTATAACATGTCCATCACGTCCAACACGTCCAACACGTATAACACGTCCATCACGTCCAACACGTCCAACACATATAACACGTATAACATGTCCATCACGTCCAACACGTCCAACACGTATAACACGTCCATCACGTCCAACACGTCCAACACATATAACACGTATAACACATCCATCATGTCCAACACGTCCAACACATATAACACGTCCATCACGTCCAACACGTCCAACACATATAACACGTCCATCACGTCCAACATGTATAACACGTATAACACGTCCATCACGTCCAACACGTCCAACACATATAACACGTATAACATGTCCATCACGTCCAACACGTCCAACACATATAACACGTCCATCACGTCCAACACGTCCAACACATATAACACGTATAACATGTCCATCACGTCCAACACGTATAACACGTCCATCACGTCCAACACGTATAACACATATAACACGTATAACATGTCCATCACGTCCAACACGTCCAACACGTATAACACGTCCAACACGTCCAACACATATAACACGTATAACACGTCCATCACGTCCAACACGTCTAACACATATAACACGTCCATCACGTCCAACACGTATAACACATATAACACGTCCATCACGTCCAACACGTATAACACGTATAACACGTCCATCACGTCCAACACATATAACACGTCCATCACGTCCAACACGTCCAACACATATAACACGTCCATCACGTATAACATGTCCATCACGTCCAACACGTCCAACACATATAACACGTATAACACGTCCATCACATCCAACACGTCCAACACGTATAACACGTCCATCACGTCCAACACGTCCAACACATATAACACGTATAACACGTCCATCACGTCCAACACGTCTAACACATATAACACGTCCATCACGTCCAACACATATAACACGTCCATCACCTCCAACACGTATAACACGTATAACACGTCCATCACGTCCAACACGTCCAACACATATAACACGTATAACATGTCCATCACGTCCAACACGTCCAACACGTATAACACGTCCAACACGTCCAACACATATAACACGTATAACACGTCCATCACGTCCAACACGTCCAAACACATATAACACGTATGACACGTCCATCACGTCCAACACATATAACACGTATAACACATCCATCACATCCAACACGTATAACACGTATAACACGTCCATCACGTCCAACACGTCCAACACGTATAACACGTCCAACACGTCCAACACGTATAACACGTATAACATGTCCATCACGTCCAACACGTCCAACACACATAACACGTATAACACGTCCATCACGTCCAACACATATATCACGTCCATCACGTCCAACACGTCCAACACGTATAACACGTATAACACGTCCATCACGTCCAACACATCCAACACACATAACACGTATAACACGTCCAACACATATAACACGTATAACACGTCCATCACGTCCAACACATCCAACACACATAACACGTATAACACGTCCAACACGTCCAACACGTATAACACGTCCATCACGTCCAACACGTCTAACACATATAACACGTCCAACACGTCCAACACAAATAACACGTATAACACGTCCATCACGTCCAACACGTCCAACACGTATAACACGTATAACACGTCCATCACGTCCAACACGTCCAACACGTATAACACGTCCATCACGTCCAACACATCCAACACGTATAACACGTATAACACGTCCATCACGTCCAACATGTCCAAACGTATAACATGTCCAACACGTCCAACACCTATAACACGTCCAACACAGCCAACACATATAACAAGTTCAACACGTACAACACATCTAATACGCCCAAACACGTCTAACACGTCCAACACGTCCAACACATAGAACACGTATAACACGTCCAACACATCCAACACATATAACAAGTCCAACACATACAACACATCTAACACGTTCAAACACGTATAACGCGTCCAACACGTATAACATGTCCAGCATGTCCAACACTTATAACACGTCCAACACAGCCAACACGTATAACACATACAACACATACAACACATCTAACACGTCTAATACGTACAACAGGTCTAACACCTACAACACGTATAACACGTCCAACACGTATAACACGTCCAACACGTATAACACGTCCAACACAGCCAACACGTATAACACGTCCAACACGCATAACACATCCAACACGTATAACACGTCCAACACAGCCAACACGTATAACACATCCAACACGTATAACACGTCCAACACGTATAACACGTCCAACATGTCCAACACGTATAACACATACAACACATACCACATGTATAATACATTCAACACGTATAACATGTACAACACGTATAATACATCCAACACGTATAACACGTACAACACGTATAACACGTAAAACACGTCCTACACGTCCTACACGTCCACATGCAATGGGTAATATTTACATTTTCAATATATATCTAAAAAAATTATTTATTTAATTGTTTGTTTGTTTTATTTATTTACATTAACTTATGTATTCTGTTATTTCTGCATTTGTTTCTTAATAAACATAAATGAAAAAAATATTTGTTTGCATGTTTGTTTAGACATTTATAATTTTTTTTAACTTAACTGTTTGCCTTTATAGTTGTAGATGACGCTGTGTGACCTCTGTTTATTCCCCTGTCTGGTCCAGACCCGGCTGCTCCTCCTGTCCCCGTGATCCAGGCCTCGGCTTCCTCAGTGGCTGTGGGTGTGAACCTGCAGCTCTCGTGCACGGTGGTGGGAGAACAGGACGTGGCGGTGGACTTCACGTGGGAGTATCCTGGACAAAAAGTCAGTCCACAGAGCATTGAGTCACACAGAAAACGCGCTGCTCGTCATCAGCAGCAGTGTATGAGACGTGCGGTCGTGTTGGTGTGTGTGTGTGTGTGTGTGTTTTCAGATCGGCCGGCCGCTCTACACGCAGGAGACCGCGCAGACGGTGCAGTTGGACGGACGCAGCCGGCAGCGCTTGCAGTCGGTCCTGCAGGTGGATGAAGTGAGGGAGGTGGACGAGGGAACCTACACCTGCACTGCCCAGAACCTGCAGGGCTCACGCTCCGTCTCCACCAACGTCAACGTGCAGAAGAAACGCAACGCCACCAAACCACACACAACCTGAGTCACAACTCATCATTCGTCATTCATAGGACAAGACGTCAGCCATGTTAGGTGTCCAGAATCCATGTGAGTCTAATGACCACCAGTTCTCCAAAATGACATTCTCTGTATCTCAGACTGAATTTTTTTTAAAAGTAAAGCAAAAGGTACAATAAAACATGTTACATCACCAAGGGCTGATTTAGTGATTTTGGGGGCCCTGGGCAAAATATAGAAATGGGGCCCTCGTTTCAGTGTTTTAACATCCATATTTAAATTTTCACCATACTTTATTTAGCATTAATAATTAAAAACATATGTAATTTGCATTTTAAGGGGGCCCTTGGCTTCTGGAGGCCAAGTCGGTTGCCTACCATTGCCTAGTGCTAGCTCCGCCCCTGTACATCACATAACTGAAACTTGCAACTCAACCCAAAATCAGCTTTTTTGATGAATATATTTGGTCACCCGCCATTTCTGACCCGCCCATTTCTCACAGGGTGTCGTGACACGCTCGGAAGAAAAAGCGTAATCCGCACTCTCATACGTACGTGAACTCACAGACACTCCTGATTGGTTAGTATCACTTTGATTGACAGGGGAGAGAGAATATGCCCCTCCCACCCTGACAGAACAGCCAGTTTTGCTCCTTTGGGATTCGAACTCATTATCTTCGAACTTTTTCCGTGTTCCTCCACTCGTGTTTGAACATTTTAAAAGCGTACAGAATTGTATATTCTGTGTATATATAGAACGTTTAGTTATCCAAGGCAGCTGTCATGTGAACGCAGGAATCAGCGTTCAACTACGATTCCCAGATGACAGTGGTTCACAACACAGGGTTACGACACCCATCCACCACAGACTCTCTCACGTTCACGTTCACCTGATTACTGATCACACACCTGGACTCAATCACACACTCACTGTATACAGGGATTCTCACTAAGATTAAGGCTCTGGGTGACTGATCGGAAGGTCGGGGGTTCAAGCCCCAGCATCACCAAACTCCCACTGTTGGGATCTTGAGCAAGGCCCTTAACACTCTCGGCTACAGGGGGCGCTGTATCATGACTGACCCTGCACTCTAACCACAACTTCCTAACACGCTGGGATATGCGAAGAGAAGAACTTCTCTGAGTTCTTCTTCTTCTTCACTGTTACCTGGCCTAGTTCATGTTGTTTGCTCATCAATTGACTCTTACCTGAATCACGACATTGCCTTGGATTGAGTCTCTGTTTTGGCATTTGGCAGACACTCCTATCCAGAACGACTTACATTTTATCTTTGAAGCAGTTGAGGGTTAAGGGCCTTGCTCAATTTGAACTCGTGACCTTCCAATCAGGAAGTTTTGTGTGCCACTCTTAATAAAACATTGTGTTCGTACTTGCATCCTGACAGCAATGAATTCCATCCATTTTTTGTGCTTTGGCATTGATGATTTATTTTCTTTTTTCCTTTGTCTTTTTTTTTTTTTTTTTTTTTTGCTTCTGTTGTTTTGTTATATTCTGGATATTAAGCAGCAGCTGTGTTTAAGTGGTGTAACAGACCTGTACTGATTCATGTTTCACTGATCCATGCGATTACCAGCTGCATTACTCGTGTTAAATGAATTTTATAGGAAAATGTATCATCCTCTCTTCCCAGATAGTTACATGATTTAAGGAAGCATTTTATAAATTAAAAGTTCACTTTTTGTCTGCTCTTTGCTACCATTTTATAATATAAACCAGCAGTGCATGACTTTTATGTAATAAAGGATTCATGATAAGTATGAAGATCTGGTGTTGATGTCCAGATACTGGGCATGATAACTGTATAAAAGCTGCACCACCAGCAGGGGGAGACACTGTACTGCTACCATGAGCTCAGTCTCCATTTCTGCATCTAAAACTAAATTCAAACTAAGACTATTTATACGTTTTGTCCTCATACACCTCAGTTCCTTGAGGATTCTTTGATTTCAGCTTCATAAAGGGGTTCTAGCTGAATCTTTTTCTGAATAAGAAACCAAAGAAACCATTTTATGTATTTTTGTCTAAAGCAAACATATATTACAATTTTATAATCAAAATGGCTTTTTTTTTTTTATGGAAAGCCATTCATTATTCTTTCTTTTTTTCCTCAGACATTTATATGGCTCTTCTGTCCTATCACAAAAGTATGGCTGATCATCTTATACCACATCGCTGTTGAGTTCTTGATTCTGATTGGTCAGAAGGTGTTGATTAGTTTTCTGTAACAGCAGCTCTGAGAGTAGTGCAGCTGCACATCACAGATCTATCGTTTCTATAGAAACAACTCATATACCCAGTTGTTCACTTGTTTGTTTTTGTTGTCTAGTGTCTATAACGTTGGCGATAACAGGAATTAAGGTGTTTCACGGATGTTCCACAACACTAAATGTAATTAACTATAAATAGATTTTTAAAAAAAAAAAAAAAAAAAAAAAAAAAAGTATGATGTGTCATCCTTTAATAAATTAAAAATGTAAATCATTGCCATATTGCTGTGGTACAAGATGAAATAAAACGTGATGATATTGGAAAATAATCCGGTTTGGGTTGGAAGGGATGACTCTGTTTAACACATCACCTCATCGTTGATTATTTTCCTACTACAGCACAACATTGTTGGAGTGGTTTATCTCTTTTAAGCAGTCTGAGAATACTTTTTAAAAACTTTAGCTGCCATTTATTGCATAAAACGTTGTTTTATTGTAAATAAGGTTACAAAAAAAATTAAAGAGACCCCAATAATGTTATTTTAATTAGTTTATGATTGTTTTACACTGAAGACTCTTAATGTAAAAACAATAATAATAATAATAATATTTTTTCCTGTTTTACACCTGGAAAGTGGAAACTTTCCACAGAGAAAATATTTCCTCTGCGTTCATATATTTACTTCAGGTAAACGTTTATATTTGTTTTCAGGAGACATTTTAAAACTTTTAGTGTAATTGCTTCTTTTGACCGGGAGATGTCGCTGGTGACGCGCCAATTTCATCCAGCGTCCTGCTGCTGTGATTGGCTGCAACTCCGCCGTTCGACTGCGTTATACTCTTGCCATGGAAACCTGAACGACAGCTCAACTGTCCAGTCATCGCTGTGGTTTTGAGTCTTCTGGCCAATCAGAGATCAAGGGGCGGGGCTTCATCGCTGGCTGGGTCCTGAGTTTAAATGTCGGAGAGGGAAAGAGAGCAGAGCGAATTTTACACCGGAGTCGTTCGGATGTTTGTGCTGTTCTGAGTTTACAGACAAACTGGAGGGAATATTTCACTTTTCAGTTAAAAAATATAGCAATAAGGAGTTAAAATATCACGATTAAGATTATAAGGTTCATCATCATTTGTTGGAATCGATCATGGTGAGTGATTTGGTTTTTAATTCACTTACTTCCGGTTTCGCATCTAGTCTAAAAGTCTGTCTATAATTATTATAATTTATTATTGAATTATTATTATTTTTTTTTAATATATGAAGTGAACTCTTGTGGGTTTATTTCATTTCAGTTATGAATAATATATTTTTTAAACATTTAATGCAACACTAGAAATTACTGCAACATTTTGTACTGTTGAATGTGTAATGAATTTGTAATCGAATCAATTAAGACAATTTCTTGTTAAAGAAAACAGATCATTCTATAACTTCATTTCAAATGCAAATATTTGGTCATTTTCACATTTTACAGATCACCAATTGACTAATCCTCCGTTCCGTCTTTCAAAGATTTAAAAAGAAAGGGGGGAAAAAATCAGTGTGGATACTTTTTTTTATTTTTTTTCTCGTCCACGTCAGATTATTTTCTCTCAACACGTTTATTTGGGATCTTTGTGGAATCCGAGCAGGACAGCACCACCGACGTTCGTAAGATAAACACACAGAATGAAACGAAGCAGCGAGAAGTGAGTAGCGAGGCTGGGGCTGATTTCTTTCTAGCCCAGACTGTAGATTTACACAGCCCGTCAGTGACGGTCCTCTCAGGTGATCGCACAGACCGAACGAAACACCTCCTAGATTTGATGTCCGTTTAGGCTGATCTTTATCAGACACATCAGTAGCACGTCATCTGCAGAAGGGGCGGATTTAGTGATTTGGTGGCCCTGGACAAAATATATGAATGGTCTCCTCATTTCAGTGTCTTAGCATTAATTTGAAAAATATATAGATCATTTGCATTTCTAGGGGGCTCTCGTCTTCCGGACACCCAAGGCGGTTCCCTGCGTTTGCCTGCGTTTGCCAGTGCTAACTCCGCCCCTGAACTGCATGTTGAGAAGGCGAACGAGGTGGATTATTTACAGAATCATTCTGTTTTCCCCTAAATGCCTTTGAAGGAGAAACTAGCAGCAGATAGACTAAGCACACATCATCTAATCAAAGTACAAATCACGCAAAATGACAGAAGCTCAGTGGGGTTACAGCTTTTCTGTTGATCACGTTTACAATTCGGAGGAAACATGGCATGAAACCTGTAGAGCATTACAGACTTACAGTAACACTTAAAGTTCAAAATCAATAATGTAGCTGTTTATCTGCTTTGAAGTGTGTGTGTGTGTGTGTGTGTGTGTGTGTGTCCCACGTCATTCTTATTATGTCATCGATGAAACCTCGTGCTATAATGCGCTACTCGAGCTATTGATGGATATTACATTAGCCTCCCGTCTGTTATCACTGTTCTCGTATTTAATTTCTTAAAGCCCGTGTCACGTACCTTTCTCATATAGGAAGGTGTTTATTTCCTCGTCTAAAACTCATTTATTAAAAGCAAGCTTAAATCATGTCAGTTAGGGATGGGCGATATGGACTTAAAATTATATCACGGTATTTTCTGGTATTTATTGCGATATCGGTGACGATATAGTACCGTGCGCCGCTGTTTTTGGCTGCAAGTGTGCCAAACTTGTTTTCTCTCTGCACCTGAGCGAACGGGTCGCAGACCATCGCACACGAATACATCATCAACTAGTCTTTATCGTCATTATCGTGGGAAGACCAATTCTTACCGTGGGGAGAATTTCTAGCGGTGTATCGCAAACGAGAAGATATCGCCCCGTCCCTGATGTCAGCGCAGTTCTATGATCAGGTGGAAAGTTCACGAATAAAAAGCTGTCATGACTCCAATCATTAAAAAAAAGAATCCAATAAAATAATGGCATATAATTGGACCGTTATTTTGTAATATAAATAATGGCGAATAATCGGATTTTACTTACAAGAATAAATGTGCGCTATGATCGTTAAGGTGGTTTTTAATACTAAAAGAGGTTCCCGGCTGCAAAAAGGGTTCAAGTCTCTCAGGAGTGGCGTAGCGATTTACTGATGTGACGCGTGAGAGCCTCACTCGGCCTCGGGTCAGGATTTTTACAGCCTCGGAGATTTCAGTGACGTAAACCTGATCTTTTTTTTTTTTTTTCAGCAAATAGTCCTCCTCAACCGTCATAAACCTGATTAATACTCATCAATTAAGACGGATTTCTGCGTTAATGAAATATTTTGTCTAATAACGAGATCATATTTAGGAACTTACACGATCCTCATACGCCTTCAAATGTCACTTTAATAATATTATTGTTTTTATATATATATATATATATACATACAAGACACTACTAAAATGGCCTAAGTACATCTGGACATCACTAACCTTATTAAAAATGGCAGAATCTTTGAATACAATTATTTTTAATGTGATTTTAAATATAATAAAAAAACACATGTTGTGTTCGTATCGTTAATATAAATAGATCTGTTTGAATCTGGTTTCTTTTCTCATTCTATGTCATTATTATAATCTGTACAGCAAATAAGCCATTTATTTTTTTAAAAAATGACATTTTGACATTAGTTACCACTGAATGTTACTAAAAGACGTTTAATTTACTATTAGATGTTTTTAGACCCTAAAGAGTTGTTTTTCTTTTTCTTTTTCTTTTTTTATGCCAAGAGTCCGGGGTTTAAAATGTTTAACCTACTACACTCCGAGAAACCGCTTATTTCTGGTAACCCAAAATATCTCCATCTTCGCTTCATCATATTGCAGCGTGTTGTTTTCCGTTTCTTTTAAAGAAGCTGGAGGGGTTTTAACGGCTGGATGAGTATCGGTGAGCAAATCGCTGGTTGTTCTTGTTATCCACGCTGGTGGTCGTGAAGTATTTACCCATAGACCCCCACCACACACACACACACACACACACCCCCCAATCCTCACCCTAACACTTCACTAGTGTACTGGAGTTTATTTGCTTGTAGTTGTGTGCAGTTTGGCGGAGATCAGTGGTGTTTGTGTCGCTGTTTTCAATGCCCAGAATTGCAGGACAAAAGGGACTGCCGAAGTGTTGAAGTGTTTTCCTCCTACCGTGAAGTAACCATGGAGACCAGAGACCCCCTTCATGACCTTTTGACGTCTCCAGCCGTGGTGCGTTGTTGACAGCTAGGAGGAGCCACTTCAGACGTTCAGAGGTCTCGCTCTGTTTAAGGTCTAAGGAAAAATAAAGAAAGGAACGAAAGTGCTAAGAGCTTGTTAATACGATCAGTCACATGATTACTATCCAATTCTGATCTAATGCCTTGACTTGCCCTTACTGCCTCCCCAAATTAACATCTGTTACGTTACATTTCTTTATACCACACAGCTGGGCCGGTTTTGATTGGTCAGAAGGGGTTGATTAATTTTCAATAGACTTCAAACCACAGTTAAACCTTAATAAATATAGTATTATGTAGTAATGATTCAGTCATAGAGACCTGAATGACAGGCAACCTTCATAGTTTACACATGGCGTACTTATTGGGGGTTTGAATCCCGTCTCCGCCCCGTGTGCGTGGAGTTTGCGTGTTCTCCCCGTGCTTCGGGGGTTTCCTCTGTGTACGCTGGTTTCCTCCCTAGTCCAAATATCTGCGTTTTAGGCTGATTGGAATGTCTAAATTGTCTGTAGTGTGTTTGAATGTGTGTGTGAGTGTGCCCTTTGATGTTTTGGCACCCCGTCCAAGGTGTCCCCAACCTTGTGCCCAGAGTTCTCCGGGATAGGCTCCAGGCTTCCCGGCGACCCTGGATAGGATAAGCAGTACTGAAAATGGATGGATGGTTGGATGGACGAATGGATGGACGGATGGATGGATGGATGGATTAATTATTTTCCTATTATAGCACACCCTGGCGTGTTTGATTCATTAAATATGGGGTGTTAAGTGGGGGATTAAAGGAATGGTTGGTTTCAGTGTAGGCTTTTTTGTGATTTTGTGAAATCGTGGGCTATAACACGTCTTGCTCTTGGAGTGATCTTTGTTGGTCGACCACAATGGTAACAACGGTCTTAAATTTCCTCCATTTGTACACAATCTGTCTGACGGTGGATTGGTGACGTCCAAACTCTTTACAAACGGTTTTATAACCTTTTCCGGCCTGATCAGCATCAACAACTCATTTTCGGAGGTCCGAGAGGCTCACATACTTTTGTCACTCACTGATATGTAATATTGGATCATTTTCCTCAATAAATAAATGACCAAGTATAATATTTTTTGCCTCATTTGTTTAACTGGGTTCTCTTTATCTACTTTTAGGAAAATCTGATGATGTTTTAGGTCATTTATGCAGATATATAGAAAATCCTAAAGGGTTCACAAACTTTCAAGCACCTGTGTATAGAAAGTAGCACAAGCACATAGCGATCTCGGATTTGGACAAAACGCTGCCTTTATCAATGATCAGTCAGTCTTTATCTCAGAGACTTGTGAAGTCATGCACAAACATGGACAGCTGCCTTTATTCAGGAAAACACGGTAAACGTGACGCTAACCAGACACTCAAGGAGGTCTTCTTTAGACCTTTTGGCTCTCCTTAACGCTTTAGCATCGTCACCTTGAGGTAAATTGGAGCTATAAACCAGGACAGTCAGACGTCATAAACGCCGGGATGGTTAGTTGCAGGGGCGGACCGGTCTTCGGGAAGTTCAGGAGATTTCCATGACACTACCACTCAGAGACTCTGACTTGTGACTTGTTTCATCATTCTGATGAACATTTTCCTGTGTTTTTGGACACGTGTAGACCAGACGGTGGTGGAGGACAGGGCAGAAAGGCGGTGTGGAGAGAAAGCTTTACTGGCAAATGCGGCAACGTTTTCAAAAATAACAGCGTTGAGAAAGAAGGTACTCCGTTACATAGCTAATATATGATCATATATATATATACCTCTGTACATAATATATTAAGCCTAGCTCGGTATCTAAGTGCCTTGTTTACGAGCTTACTCTTGCAGGCTTGTAAATGGTCTATAATATAGCGCTTTTTTAACCTTAGTGGTTTAAAAAGTAACACCATAGGATGTGTTAATTAATGAAGCGGTATTAAAACCATGCGAGTTCCGTTCCGTTCTGCCGGAATGGACACCGACTTATCGGACATTTTGAATCAGTATAAACAACTGAATTATTTTCATCTTCGCGAGCCTGTTATAAGATTACTCCGGACACGGTTGGGTTTCTGTGTGTAGAGTATCGTGACTCTGTGTTTAGCTGCTGGCGAACAGAGCGATGGGAAATTACACTGGTGCAGAGATGAAACGAAGAGCACGACCAAAGCGTTTTTGATAGTAAAACACTGTATACAACTACCACAATAAAATTATGACAATTATACTTAGTAGGTGTGCACCGTGGCTTAGTGGTTAGCATGTTCAAGAGTTGGGGGTTCGATTCCCGCGTCTGCCCTGTGTGTGTGTGTGTCCTCCGGGTTCTCCGGTTTCCTCCACCAGTCCAAAGACATGCATGGTAGGCTGACTGGCGTGTCTAAAGTGTCCGTAGTGTATGAATGGGCGTGTGAGTGTGTATGTGATTGTGCCCTGCGATGGATTGGCTCCCCATCCAGGGTGTACCCCGCCTTGTGCCCCATGCTCCCTGGGATAGGTTCCAGGTTCCGCGTGACCCTGAATTGTAAGCGGTATAGAAGATGGATGGATGGATTGAAGCCTAGTAGGCTAGGTAAAAATAGTAAGAAAGAAAAACCGCAAATTCTTAAAGCCCTGTGACTTCACTGTTAAATTCAATGCTGAGCACGGGCGAAAACGAACCATTTTTGGCCTCCGGTAAAAAAAATTAATAAAAAAAAAAAAGAGTTAAAGGTCCTGAAGTGGTCTTGTATAATTGCTGATAATGCTACAAATAAATCGAACAAGTAGATTTCATCGTAGGATTTCATCGTAGGATTAGGTTTGCTTATATTTTATTTACTCCATCTAGTTAGCAAGATAGAGAATTAGCGCACTAGCTAATCAAACTAGCAGACAGCGTTTGAAGGAAGAAATATCATTACACAAGTGTGAGGTAGTTGAGACACACTTCTAAGATGGGAAGAAAGTCAACAAGGGTGTGTTTAAAAAGACGCTGTAGATTCAATAGATCTAATGTGTTTAATAGATGCTGTGTCTTTATATGTTTGTCCTGGGTGTGTGCGTTTGTGTGTGTGTGTGTGCGCAGTAGTGATGTGTCGTTCATTTGGAACGAATCTTTAATATGAACAAGTTGTCTCGGAGAGTGATTCGTTCATTATTGACCACGCATGCGCTGTAACATCCCCGTAGGTTCTGTACAGGAAACGGAAACGATTCGTTCACGTCACGAGTCTTCGGGTTCGAGTCGTTCGTTCGTTCGTCACGTCACAGCCCCACTGCATTCAGCCTATGGGGCGGTCACGGGATGAACGAACGACTCGAACCCGAAGACCCGTGACGTGAACAAATCATTTCTGTTTCCGGAGAACAGACGTGACAAACGTGACGTGACAAAAGAAAGAACGCCTCGGATCGGGACGTTAGGCGAACTAACAGACCGCATCGCCTGAAGACGCAGCTAAACTATTAATGAATCATGTCTGTTGGTCATAATTCAGCCTCGGTTGCATTAACCTATAGTTTATTTTTTATTCCAAATGTGATCGTTTGCATAAGTAAGTGCTAGATGCCTTGGGGAGTTTAATTTAACATGTAACATTTTAATTATACTCTGCTGAAGTGAACGAAACGCCTCGGAAAAAAGATTCGTTCACTTTGCTGAACCAGCTTCAAAGATCCGAGTCAGTAAAATGAGCCGAACTTCCCGTCACTATCGTGTGTCACATGACCGACGTAGCCCTTCCGTAATCTTGCATTACTTTTATCAGTTCAAATGTTAAATTTAAGTGTACGTTTATTAGATGATTGCCCGATGATTCACTACGTAGATATCACTGTATGCCTTCATTTGCTAATGTTTTATTTAGTAAGATTGAGAGCTAGCATGCTAAACACCCGAGCTAGCAACTCGGTCTGGCAAATCGATCTCTTTTTAAGTAAGAAGACCATACACATTTCGACTTCAGGATTTTTTTTCCCCTCCCCACTGGGCTCTGGATACACACTTCTAGGATGTGAGTAAAGTCAATAAGGGTGTGTTAAGAACTAGCTAACATCCTTGGTGAGTTGTCGCTTTCTCATTTATACGACACCATCAGGGAGCGTACGCTTTTCTGACGAACGCACGCGATCCAGCGATGAGTAAACTCCTTGTGGGAATACTACGTGAGCAGGAGTGTCGGTATGAAGCAGTATCACCTGTGTAGTTCATGTCCTCGGGGCTTTAATGCAGCACAAAACTAGACATTATCACATTCCTCCTCTAAACACAGGGTTGTGCTACATCACTCCGTGTCTTTAACCAGCGTGGTAATTACTTCTAGGTTAAAACCACTGCTAAGATATATTACCAGTGCCGCTTTCCATGTTGTGTGTTTACTAGATTTACTAACAAATAGTACCTCGGAGTATCGGCCGATACCGAACACTGATCCGATCCTGATCCTCTTAATCACAGAGTGACTCTCTGTAATCCTCTGTCGGCAAATTATACCATCGAACGTCCGAGACGCCATCGGTGACAAGTTGTGTCCTGTGTTCACGTGCAAGCTCTTACATTCTCATCACCGTGTCAGTCGACACAACATGCAGCTCTTGGCACGAAATCAGTGAATCGGAAGACGTGTCAAATCTGATTTAGGTACTGCACCGCAAAAAAACAACACCTTAGCACGTGGAAATTTTTCCTTTTATAAGATTACAATAAACCGAACGTATATAAACTATTAAACCAAGCCATTCGTACTCATTTCAAGCTTGAAATAGTCTTGTTCTGTTGGCGGATCATTTTTTTTTTTTTTAAACTCATTTTAAGCTTTTATTTCTAGAAAGAAGCAAAGTGATCTGCCAATAGAATGAGAAGACCACGAGCTTGTTTGTCACGCAAAAGAAATGGAAGAAAACTCATGAACTTATAAACTTAACCATGATTTTATCTTATCCTGTCATCTCCGACCTCTCGGTAAAAATTTATAGCGATCTATGAAGGAAAACGAATGCTTGGAAGGAGAAAACGGAGCGTGTTAATGTCTCGGTTGAGTGCACGCAGCTAGTACGGTTAGCTTGCTTTGCTAATCCGTCAACGAAGCACAGCATGTAAATCACGCGACCAGTCTTTACACCGATTAGGGCGTTATTTAATTCGTTTAACTAGTTCGCTTTAAAACGTACGCTATTCGGCCAAAAGTATGTGGACACCCGGGCGTCACGCCCCTATGTGGTTCTTCCCCAAACTGTTACCAAAAAGTCTGAAGCACACAGTTGTATAGAACGTCTCAGTGTGCTGTAGCTTTACAGTTTCCCTTCATGGAACTCAAAGCTGTTCCAGCATGACGATGCCCCTTTGTACAAAGTGAGCTCCATGACATTATAAGAGCAAATGAGGAATAAATCATAACACAAGGGTGTGCTGGTCAGGGGTGCAGAAATGTTCAGCCATGTAGTGTGTATATGACTAAACTGTACAGGTCACCCAGAAGTGACAGCAGCAGGAGTTGCTAATTACTTGTTTCTTGCTAATATGAATGTACGGTAAGCGATCATCTGACTACACCGAACACATGTAGCTGTGAATGTTTCATCCCAGTATATCGTGTGTAAATATTCAAATGGACACCGTATCTACAAAAGCAGAAGTTTCCCCATGGTCCAGCGAATGTTATCTGATTCGATAGCTAAAAATGGCCCGTCACTGTTCCACGCGGACTGCGGAGAGCCTCAGTCCGCCCCGGATTTTAGCCATCCCAGATTGCACAGAGCCTCGTTTCACAGCTGAGGTGAAGGTACTAGATTAGGATTAGACAGGTTTTTCTCTCAGGACGTCACAAATACACACAATGACACACTGCTGCTGCTTTTAGATAATCTTATCTGTCGAGAGAGGCATCTGACATCGGAATTAAAGACCCGGAGGATAAGCCTGGCGTCCTGATCGTGAACGTTTGATCATTCTACACTTACATTCAGTTTCTAAAACAAACAAGATATTGAGCAAGATATCGTTCCATGTGTGGTCTAGCAGTAGTCAGGGGACTCGGGAGTGTATGGAAATCGAGCCACTCTTTGCTCCAATCTCAGTTAGCTAAAAACACACATGATCCTAAAATAGACTGACCGCCATTGTTTTGGAGACAGACTTGCCATTAAGGCTATTTGCTTCAGTGACTATTGTTCATTGAAAAGGTAAAAACAAACGCCGCTGCATTTTAACCGTACACCATTCAAACGTGGAGTCCGATGACATTTAATTAACCTCGACGGCTGTTTTTCTTCTCAGACTGCAAGGCTTGGTTGCAAATACGTCTCCGATACCTTTCTCCGAGCCCGTTCCTGCATCGCATAACCTCCTTTGTGGTCAAACAGGCTGTAATTCTGCACCCGCTCGGCAATGAGACTGTTTACGGCTTCAGACAAAGCCCGTATTATAGCTCTGATGTCGCGAAGATTTCTCTCTCAGAGCAGATTTGTAGGGCACATCCTGAGGTTAAGAGCCAAACGTCAGCACTTAAGAGCTGTTTTTTTTATAGCCTGATAAATGGATGCTTTTCAGTGGTCAACAACACGGCCGTATGACTCACCATCTCTAATGTGCTGCTGACTAAGGGTCATCAAAGTCTCTGACTGACTGACCGTCTGACCGATTCTCCGTTGTTGAGATGTGAATGTACGAGAATTTCGTAAAACTGACATTTTGGGAACAAAATGTTTTATTTATCATAAACACAGTAACTACAAATGAATGTTATTAATATTTCAACACTACATACACTGATTAGTTACTCATAGATATGTAGCTATAAAGGCAGGCTAGCTAGGGTAAACATTTCAGTTATCTATAATTATACTTATATAATATAAGAAATAGCATTTATAGCTCCGATGGTATTTTAGTTGTAATCACTGACTCTATATATACAATAATATGCGTTTGCCTACTGAAGTTAGACCGTTTACTAGAATTTTTAGGTACTTTTCGAGAAAAATATTCTACTGCTTGAATTGAAGTGTCGTTATAAACTAGCTTATTTTATATACTCGCATTTCTAGGTATACTTGGAAAGAAATATACTAGGTTTTTATATATATATATATATATATATATATATATATATATATATATATATATATATATATATATATATATAGTAGTATTTATAAGTATTTCTGGAGAGAAGTATGTTAAAAAACATATAAACTATTTATAAGTATTTTTGGACAGGAATATACTAGTTTATTTTAGAAATACAGTACTAGCATTTGTGATTTTTTTTAATACTATTATTTTAATTTTACAGAAACATATTAATTTATTTTATATACTAGCATTTATAATTATTTTGGGCAAAACTGTGCTAGTTTACTTTTGATATACTAGTATTAGTAAGTATACTTGGATGAAAGTACACTAGTTTAATTTTTATATACTAGTATTTATAAGTATACTTGGATGAAAGTACACTAGTTTAATTTTGATGTACTAGTATTTATAAGTATACTTAGAGAGAAATATACTAGTTTAATTTTTATGTACTAGTATTAGTAAGTATACTTGGATGAAAGTACACTAGTTTAATTTTTATATACTAGTATTTATAAGTATACTTGGATGAAAGTACACTAGTTTAATTTTTATATACTAGTATTAGTAATTATACTTGGATGAAAGTACACTAGTTTAATTTTTATATACTAGTATTAGTAAGTATACTTGGATGAAAGTACACTAGTTTAATTTTGATGTACTAGTATTTATAAGTATACTTGGAGAGAAATATACTAGTTTAATTTTTATGTACTAGTATTAGTAAGTATACTTGGATGAAAGTATACTAGTTTACTTTTGATGTACTAGTATTTATAAGTATACTTGGATGAAAGTACACTAGTTTAATTTTTATGTACTAGTATTTATAAGTATACTTGGATGAAAGTACACTAGTTTAATTTTTATGTACTAGTATTTATAAGTATACTTGGATGAAAGTACACTAGTTTAATTTTTATATACTAGTATTTATAAGTATACTTGGATGAAAGTACACTAGTTTAATTTTGATACACTTGTATTTATAAGTATACTTGGGAGAAATATACTAGTTTACATTTGATATAGTAGTATTTATAAGAATTTTGACAAAACTGCTAGTTTACTTGTTATAGACTAGAATAAGTATACTCGGAGAGAAATATACTAGTTTACTTTTGATATACTAGTATTTATAAGTATCCTCGGAGAGAAATATACTGGTTTACTTTTAATGTACTAATATCTTTAAGTATACTCGGAGAGAAATATACTAGTTTGCTTTAGATACACTATCATTTTTAAGTATTCTCGGAGTGTAGTACGATATATGCCGATTAAACCTTTAGTTTACTTTTAGATGGGCCAGTGAGCATTCATTTATGAAACGGATTTCTGAGTATACTAAATACTCAGATCTACGTTTATTACTTTGAGAGAAATTACCCAGGTTACCTAAGTTCTACGGATGATATAATGTGCTCAGGAAATATTTTTTTTTTATCATGAATTTTTAGCTAGGGTTTATTTTGATTTCGACATGGACGAATTTGTAGAACTTCTTTTGTTCACAGCAGATGATTTCAACTTGGCCTGAAGCCAATAATAAAATTAATTTCCCATTTCCTCATACTTGGCTTTACTTTGTATCACAAATCATTGTCACGACCGCAAGATTGGACTAGCCGCTTCTTATCACCGAGTTCTTTTATTTCAGTGCTCCAGGTCTACGTTATTTCTGAGGAACTCTCTGTGTTTTTCCAGGAGTTTCCTCAAGAGTATTGCATTTCTAAGTGTCAGGACGTCTCTTACATTGAGGACACGAGCCTGGCTCGGGGTGTTACATCTTTTCTTTGGTCAGGAACGTAAGATGGGGCAGGTTCAGACTCGTCTGGCCCACCACATACATGCCGTCTTTCTTTCTTTTTTCCCCCTTTCGTTGTTCCTCTTCATCCCCTCCATTAGGTTTCTCCATATTCTGATTATTCAGCTCAAATGGTTGAAAACTTATGGTGCAATGAAGAAGAGTCATTAAAGGGATTGAATTGGTGTGAAATTGAGCTAACGTAAACAGTTTGTTGGCAACAGGTAGAAGAAATCGATTCGTTTTCACTGTGTGTAATATCTAAAGGAAATAAATATGAAACAAGTAGGAAAGTCGAAGGTCAGGTTTAACTGTATAATAAGTGCGCTTGTTTTAGTTTAACACGAGGAAAATGAACAATAGTGGAGGAATAACGTATCGACACTTTGTTATGTTTTCCTGTTTGAATCTTCAGACAGGGTTGTACTTGATGCGTGCAGATGCGGAAGCTAGTTAAGCGTCAGCGTTCACATACTCACCTGCGTACCTTTTTTACACCTGGAGAACTACTCGTGATGTCCACTGGGAGCAGACCAGAGCCAGAACATACATACGTCACCAGTGATGGAATATCATCTCTGAACACTTCCTGTTGTGATTTTGCACAACAGGATAAACAGTGAAGATGGCACCTGATCCATCTCGTCCTACCTGCTGGAGGTCCAGGTGGAGTGTGTTTCAGGCTGGATAAGTGTGTTTAATGTGTTTCGTGTTGTACAACATTGTGTGTGGGGGGGGGGGGGGGGGGGGGGAGAATGGGGGGAAAAATGTCAAATTTGCAGAATTTAGTCGATTCTTGTGGTTGTCAAGTTGCAAAATCAACTTTTAAACAGCACTTTAATAACAACACTCTGTTTTAAAGTGTTGCAAGAAAGTTTTACGCTGGTGTTGTGGTTATTTTTGGGGGGCGTGCATAATTAACACACTATACACGTGGCAGTCACCTTGCGTGCTTACTCGCACGCCTGGTTGGATTAACAGGTCCCTTCTGAAAACGTTTGTCAGGACTCGGCCTTAGCCAGCGCTAATGCCCTCTGAGTGTTCAGTCCAATCTGATAATGCCGGTGACTGAAGGTGTTCCAGGAGGTGTGAATGGCCTTCCTCGGCACGACGAGCCTCACTTTCGCGAAGAGACAGAAGGAGACGAAGAGTGTTTTTCCCACTCCATATTCATAATCATCACATTTTTTTTTTTTTTTTAAAGGTTTCTGGACTATGTTTGTAGCTAGGGCTGCACAATACAATATATCTTTTTTAAATCAGTACCGCTATATTGCAATTCTGATACTGGAGCGGTTCTACCGGACCGCTGATTCCACTTACGAGCGTTTATATCTGGAAGAATCGCAACACTTTTCCTGATTCAACACAAAGGTTTGATAGGACATGAAACCGTGTCCTATCGAGGGTTTCGTATCGTGCGTCTCAAGTCCCCAGAAAATTCTGTTTAAAGTGATATGTTAAAAATGGTATCGTAACTGTGTTGGAAATGTTATGTAGGCTTTACGTGGGGGGGGGGGACCAAACAAAACATGGTGAAGAACTAACTAATTTCACAAAAGAGGCCATTTGACTGACAGTGCAAATGACCAGCCATGTTTATCTGCCACCAACCAGTTTAAATGAAATTCTCAGAAGACAGGATGTCATGGACTCTTTACGCTTTTTATGATTTTGAATGGATCCAAACACGTATCAGGGTCACAGCAAGGTCAAATATCTGAAATAGTTTTTCTCCGATAGCTTTCTTCCTGCTGAGGCGTTCAAATTAGCAAGAAGAAGGACTTGACTCGTCGGCAAGCGGAGGCGTCTCCGTCAGCGCCGTTGGCATCGAGTTCTACTCGTTTCAACCCAGTGATTTATATCTTGTTCTGAAAGAAGCTCATTGTGTTGCAGCATTTGTACCAGCGCACAGAAGTATGTATCTACAGACATGTGGAGAGCCGATCAGATTCCAGCCTTGAAGATTCTGAAGCTTGTGTCCAGAAAAGTGTACACAAAACTACATATTGTGTGATGCTCTGTCCAGAAATCAGGAACAAGCTCTAGTTCTAGATCTTCTTCTAGGGTACTGTTAGATCCGGGTGGTACATCCTGTTCCGGCTTCCTGCCTTGTAGTACTTTGTGCAGTGGAAAAACCTCCCGAGCGAACAGGACTGCCTTTCTGTTTACACTGCTGTTTAGAATGAAGTGCTTTCCACCAGCATTGTGTCATTCGATCCTGTGGATGAACAAACACGACTGAGCGCGAGAGGATGAGATCACGGGCGTCGCAGAACAACATCTTCGCACGGAAGGTTTTCCAACGCTAACGATTATAGTACGTAATACGTTTACAAAGCCGTTTTCTCGAAATAGTGCTCACTTTAGGCGCCGAATTACAAAGCGCCGAAAAAAAACCGCCTGGATACGCAAAACAAAAGCCATGTTTCATATATATAATGCATATAATCCCGCATCCACGAACAAGGAGAACAGGTCCTGCCACACCGGCGTATATAATGGCGTGCTTTCTAAACAAAGGGGCCGAGAAAGTTAGATAAGAGTAATCCGAGACACTTGTCGGCACAGGGAAGTTTCTCAGGGAATTTTTCCAAGCCGAGGGCGACGGTGGCTCTCTGAGATCAGTGCGAGAGCAGATCGTTTAGAGGCTGGTGTTCGGAAACAGTGCTGAAGCAGGAGAGGAGCAGGTGTAAGGAGACGACAGAGAGAGAGCGAGAGAAGCAGGAGGTCGGAGTCAGACAGACGACACATCCGCTTCAGGTAAACACGCTGTCTCATGAAAAAATTTTCAATCAACAAATATGAGCTAATGCTAATGGGAACTTAATGTATAAATCTCTTTTTATACAACCTTTTGTATCTAAATAAAAAAAATATTGTGCACGTAATGATCTAATTAAATAATCCAGGAGGAAAATATATATCATCACGATATAATTAATATTAATTGGGATGCCACGTTTTTGTGTTAAAGCTGTTTCGCTCCTTTATTTAGGGATAAGTAGGAACGTGAATACTTTACACTTTAAGTAAGGAAGTGTCTGCATATCTCTTAAGTCCCGTACAAGTCATGTGTTGGTTTGTTGGAGTGCACAGAGCTCCTGAAGTCTTATTTATTTACTCCCTTGAGGTTCACTTCCAGAGCAGAGAGAATGGACGTGAGGTTGTTCCGGGAAACTGATTTGCAATTGAAATGAGTTTGACGAACGCCGCGTCTCTGACACGGATGCCAGACTACAGCGTGAGGCTTGTTTACTTGTTCGCGTAAACGATCTGAACTCGCGCGGCGTGTGAGTCAGGGGTCATGAGCACGAGTGTGCAAACGTGTACTGTAAGGAATCCCCTGAAATTCAAGTGTTGTTAATGTGAGAGTTAAACAAGCTTAACGTCACTGAGGCACAGTGTGTGTGTGTGTATCTGGCAACGTGACCTTTTATCAAAGTTTTTTTTGTGAACATTGCGGCCAAAAACGCTCGATTATGCTGCAGCTTTTTTTTTTTTAATTATTTTTGTGCCTTTTTTTTGTGGAAAACTAGCTGAATTGGCGAAATCGCAATCGCACAGAATTGTCTTTCGCAGTGATGTTCGTTGGTAAATGAAACCTGTTAGCTGTACTCATGTTGGACGTACGTGAATCGAAGAGGGCTTCGTGACGACGTCTTGGCCCGAATCTGCGGGAAAAATCTTTGCCGATTTCTAAAAAATCGAGTTTCCTTGGGTTTCGCGATCATTTCTAGCTGCTCTGCCACTCACGACACCCCGGCCCAGAATCAGCTCGTTTACGAGTCATTTAGCATAATCCCGTTTACGAGTCATTTAGCATAATCGCATAATCCCGAGGAACCGAATCATCCCTATCCGACCAATCAGAATCGAGGATTCAGAAGCCATGAGGTATAAAGGTGTATCGCAGTGTATACCTTTTGTGTAAAACATTATATGTAATATACGAGAGCTGGATGAACACGAGAAGTGTGGATATAAATCTAGTGTTCTGGATATGACGTGTCTGAAATGGGCCTTGGACATGGATTTTTTTTATTTTATTATTTAAATTAAAAAATTTAGAGATCTAAGTGGCTGGGAAAAGTGAAATTTTGCCTCAGTGCACAGGGTTTAAAGTTGAAATATTCATGAAGTTGATTATTATTATTATTATTATTATTATTATTATTATTGACAAACCACTCAATCAGTAAATACTAAATAAATAAATTAAGGAAATGAATCTTTTAATTAATTGATTAGTTAATAACCAACATAAAATGCTTTAATATTGATTTAACGTTAATGTCATGTGCTATACGAGTGCAGGCCCTCAGTAAAAAGCTTTTACTCTGTTAGGTATAATAAACGTTAACTAATAACTAAAAGGAAAACCAAGAAAATCAGACCGAAGTCATTACTACGATGTCGTATTGTAGTATCACGGAAGCCACTAGTCTTTCATGAGGGATCACCTCACTGTGATCAGTGACTGTTAACTATGATGTTAACATACTAACCCTAATCCTTTGTTGTTCTCTGTGTTCCTGGATAATAAGGGTTTAGGGTTAAAAATGCAGGAAATGATTAAAAATGTACAAATTTGATTTGTTTAGTCATATTAATGATTAGCGTTAGCATTAGTATAACAGGTAGTTTATACGAGTGTAAGAGCCAATCTGGCTGCTTTAGTTCCTCTCTGCGGTGCTTATCTCAGCTGTACAGCTCGTATTAATGATTACTTCAGCTGTAATGTGAGGAATGCCATTCCCCCCCCCCCCCCCCCCCCTCACTTATCTCACCGTCTACCCATAAAGAATGCACCTCTCCACTCCGCTTTCCAGACCCAGTGGGAAAGAGAGACAGACATTTACTTATTTCTGTAAGACTCTGAGTTTCAGTTCTTACAAACATTAGCTAAGCTAGATAATCAGATGATGTGAGATTTGTATGAAGGGTGATGAGGTTGGCTCTCGTTAGTAAACGTGAATTCATCAGAAATGGCAACCCCTGACCTTAACTTTTAATACGTGTATCTTTTCATAGGACTTGAGTAGTGTGTATTTAGATGAGATTTTGAGAGACCTTTCGAGAGTCTTCCCTGGGACTTTAGCCTGCAGGGAAGGTAAAGTGCCGTTCGGAAAAAGAGCCTCGACCAGCATTGGGAGTTTGCTTGTCTGAAGATATTACGAGCTGATTGGTTGGGAGTTTGCTTGTCTGAAGATATTACGAGCTGATTGGTTGGGAGTTTGCTTGACTGAACATAACGAGACCTGATTGGTTGGGAGTTTACTTGACTGAACATATCGAGACCTGATTGGTTGGGAGTTTACTTGACTGAACATATCGAGACCTGATTGGTTGGGAGTTTACTTGACTGAACATATCGAGACCTGATTGGTTGGGAGTTTACTTGACTGAACATATCGAGACCTGATTGGTTGGGAGTTTACTTGACTGAACATAACGAGACCTGATTGGTTGGGAGTTTACTTGACTGAACATAACGAGATCTGATTGGTTGGGAGTTTACTTGACTGAACATAACGAGATCTGATTGGTTGGGCGTTTGCTTGACTGAACATATCGAGACCTGAGTCTGCATCTAAATATACTGTCCATTCTATTTTCATTAATACTGCACAACATACATCTGTCTTATTATTATTTTTGGACGTGCATAATCAATGCGCTGAATAGATGCAGGATACACGTGACCGCCATCTTACATAGACGTACACATAGTTCATGTAAAAAGCAAGTACACCCCAGGCCTTACTGAGAAGCATGAACGCGTGGTTTGTAGGCTTTGTTCAGGACAACGCCGTGAATCCAAGTCTGACCGGATGAAATCCAGAATGATTGATAGTGTGACGAAGTTCCAAAGCCTTATCCATTTAAACTTCCAAGAGCCGTCCGCAGATCCAGACTCGCATTCTCTCTGTCGTACCTGCACACCGTCCCTTTTTCCTTTTAGATTCATGAGTTTAGAGTCCTGTGCCCGAGATCCGTTATCATTACTCCTGGCAGGTCAGTTATCAGTTATTCGCGCCTTCTCAGTTATCTTAATAGCAGAGATATTTGAAGAGCAATGATATAGTCATTCACAGACGCTGAGCGTGTGTGTGCTTTTCTCATATATGCCTTAAATCAGTTTTCTGTTTAAGCACGATATACTAGGCATGCAGTGTGTAAACACGGGTGTCTGGAAAGCTTACTCGAAAACACGGTCCGTTTCATCAGACTCGATGTGCGCAGTGATGGATGTGCCGTGTAGCTGCCAGAGCTTCACTTTGCTAAAGTGTGAGATGATGTAGAGGGATAAGAGCTCTCTGTGGTCTGCATTTGAGTAATGAAGCACTGCTCCTGTCCAGAGTTCTCAGCAAGTTAATTAGAAAAGTGGCCGTGCGTTTCATCATGGAACCTTTTAGACCACCGCTGGGGAAATTTAATAATGCCATTTGTACAGTGAAGTTTGAGACACCGGGCTGACCCCAGAGCCACAGTCGGTCACTACGGACCTTTTCATTTCATCACCAAAGTGGTATTTGTGTGTATTTGTAAAGGGGGGGGGTGGGCGAATATATTGTTTATTGAATGATATCTATCTATGTGCGGTTGTGATGAACGTGTGGATATATAACATGACATGATCACACGAAGCCTTAACATGCAGATCTGAAAGCCACTGGATAATACTGAAAGTGTGTGTGTGTGTGTGTGTGTGTGTGTGTGTGTGTGTGTGTGTGTGTGTGTCCTTGGTGGTGATTAGTGACATTTTCATGGATTTAATGTGTTGAAACAGCACCAGCGTTCCTCAGGGTCCTGGCAGGAGCATGTTCGCCGTTAAAAGGTTTAATGCTTTCAGGGTGGCCTTGTCATGCTTAAATCAGCGTGTACACACAGACACACTCCTATTAAAGCTGCTGTATTATAAGGAGATCTCAGACCTAGAGATTTATATCGTAATATGGTATATTAATATCATATCATCGGATGTCAAATTAATTGGGTGTTAAATTAGATTTAAAAAAATAGATCAGTTTGTTTCTATATTTTTTTAAAAATATATATTCAGTTTTATTTTGTAAATGTTGAACAAATCCAAAATGTTGTTTTGCTATATCAGCGCAGATGTACAGTGAGGGAAAGAAGTATTTGATCCCCTGCTGATTTTGTACGTTTGCCCACTGATAAAGAAATGATCCGTCTATAATTTTAATGGTAGATTTATTTGAACAGTGAGAGACAGAATAACAACAAAAAAATCCAGAAAAACGCACGTCAAAAATGTTATTTGCATTTTAATGAGGGAAATAAGTATTTGACCCCCTCTCAATCAGAAAGATTTCTGGCTCCCAGATGTCTTTTATACAGGTGACGAGCTGAGATTAGGAGCACACTCTTAAAGGGAGTTCTAATCTCAGCTTGTTACCTGTATAAAAGACACCTGTCCACAATCAATCAATCAATCAATCAGATTACAAACTCTCCACCATGGCCAAGACCAAAGAGCTCTCCAAGGATGTCAGGGACAGGATTGTAGACCTACACAAGTCTGGAATGGGCTACAAGACCATTGCCAAGCAGCTTGGTGAGAAGGGGACAACAGTTGGTGCGATTATTTGCAAATGGAAGAAGCACAAAAGAACTGTCAGTCTCCCTCGGCCTGGGGCTCCATGCAAGATCTCACCTCGTGGAGTTGCAATGATCATGAGAACAGTGAGGAATCAGCCCAGAACTACACGGGAGGATCTTGTCAATGATCTCAAGGCAGCTGGGACCATAGTCACCAAGAAAACAATTGGTAACACAGTACGCCGTGAAGGACTGAAATCCTGCAGCGCCCGCAAGGTCCGCTGCTCAAGAAAGCACATATACATGCCCGTCTGAAGTTTGCCAATGAACATCTGAATGATTCAGAGGACAACTGGGTGAAAGTGTTGTGGTCAGATGAGACCAAAATGGAGCTCTTTGGCATCAACTCAACTCGCCGTGTTTGGAGGAGGAGGAATGCTGCCTATGACCCCTGGAACACCATCCCCACCGTCAAACATGGAGGTGGAAACATTATGCTTTGGGGGTGTTTTTCTGCTAAGGGGACAGGACAACTTCACCGCATCAAAGGGACGATGGACGGGGCCATGTACCATCAAATCTTGGGTGAGAGCCTCCTTCCCTCAGACAGGGCATTGAAAATGGGTCGTGGATGGGTATTCCAGCATGACAATGACCCAAAACACACGGCCAAGGCAACAAAGGAGTGGCTCAAGAAGAAGCACATTAAGGTCCTGGAGTGACCTAGGCAGTCTCCAGACCTAAATCCCATAGAAAATCTGTGGAGAGAGCTGAAGGTTCGAGTTGCCAAACGTCAGCCTCGAAACCTTAATGATTTGGAGAAGATCTGCAAAGAGGAGTGGGACAAAATCCCTCCTGAGATGTGTGCAAACCTGGTGGCCAACTACAAGAAACGTCTGACCTCTGTGATTGCCAACAAGGGTTTTGCCACCAAGTACTAAGTCATGTTTTGCAGAGGGGTCAAATACTTATTTCCCTCATTAAAATGCAAATCAATTTATAACATTTTTGACGTGCGTTTTTCTGGATTTTCTTCTTGTTATTCTGTCTCTCACTGTTCAAATAAATCTACCATTAAAATTATAGAATGATCATTTCTTTGTCAGTGGGCAAACGTACAAAATCAGCAGGGGATCAAATACTTTTTCCCCTCACTGTACGTGTATCCGATCGGAAATCTAATCACATAACTCAACACTCCTATAATACCACTACTAATCTGCGATAGAATGTAACCATGACAACAATCATTAAATACCAGTTTTAACAACGATCCTGTAACGCTAGCCTATTAGTATATGTAGGGATTTGACACGTAAGGAATAAAACACCCGTGGGCACGCCGTTATAGGAAAATAATCCACGACGCAGCGGTGTGACATGGCCCGACGTGACCCGGCGTTGCCATCGTCACCCTGAGGTTGAATATTTTCCTGATTATTAACAGCACATCACAAAAGTGGTTTATTCTACTTACACCGTAGCCGTTTGTCATAGCGCTGGGATACTGATCAGAAGGTCGGGGGGTTCGAGCCCCAGCACTGCGACTGTAGAGCCCTTGAGCAAGGTCCTTAACCCTATCATGGCTGACCCTGCGCTCTGACCCTAACAAGCTGGGACATGCGAAAACAAAGACTGTGCTGTACTGTAAAGTATGCGTGACCAAATAAAGGCTTTCTCCGGCTTTCTTCGTCTAAGGAGTGAAGCGAGTCCGTCCCCGTTCTCACTAACGTTAAAGCGGGGAATTCAGAATTGACTCGGATGCTCATACTCGTAAGCTGCTCATCAGCTCGTGTGTTCCTGTCGACACGACTTTTAGTCTATGTAGTACACGGTTCTAGAGAGAGAAATGATTTATAATGGCGATGTCTGCTGTCACGGTTTTGGGTCCGGTTCCTCCGAAGGTTTCTTCCTCATGTCATCTCAGGGAGTTTTTCCTTGCCACCATCGCCTCCGGCGTACGGAGAAGTGACTCTGGCCGAAGTGTCCCGATAGCGGGAACTAACAGACTTTACGGTAGAGCATGCTTCATAATGATCAGCACTCTTTCTTGGCAGTTATCCCTTATACGATCAGCAGGCATGTTGATGTTCTCTTGGCCACTTCAGAAATACCGTCTCAGTACCAGCATTCTGTTCAAAGCAGGCTAGGTTTGAGCGGGGTTGTTGCTTTTTTTTTTTCCTTCAGTATTGTATTGTGATTATATCAGCACATACCTTGTCAGTCCTGTGTGATTATCTGGAAAAATAACCCGGCCCACATGTAGCGCGTGTGATTGTTCAGGTTCAGTGTAAAGACACTAACTCATACAGACAGTCTGTCAAAACATCTTCGAGATCTACATCGATTAAAGCCTGACATCTGTCGTGATCTTGAATAAGCAGCTCTCTGGTGAGAGGACGTTGTTGTCTGGTCGTTGTGGGGAGATGAATAGAGACGGAGGTGCAGCGAAACCACCCGTGCCGAGTATCGCCGTCATGACCTTGTTAATACTGGGGGGGGAGTAGTGACAGCAACACAATGAAACTCGACCAGACGTGTAAGCTGCGTTAAGCCCCAGAGTATGAGGATACAACACCGAGCCCAAGTTTAACCCTTTCAGGTACTGCATAGTGTTCACACTTTTGCACATTCACTTTAAGGCTGTTTTTAGGGAAACATAAGACGTACATCGCCTCCAAATCACCCGAGATCTTTACTCTAATTAACGTAAATCATTTCGGTCACTCTCTGGACTACGTCTTCTCTCTTTATAAACTTTCTACACAAAATCCCAAAGTAAGTAAATAAATAAATAAAAAACCTTTGTGCCAGACTGCAGTGAACACCTTAGCTTTTTTTTTTTTTTTAATTAAAGTTAAAAAAAAAAAAAATTAAGATAGATTTTCATCTTCCGAATAACTTTTCTTGCTACATTTCGTTAATAAATGATACTTTCTAGCATTTGAATATCTATTAAACCTTATTATTTACCTGAATGTTAACAGTTTCTGTTTTGATTAATTGTTTGGATGGACAATCCAGTCACTTTTATTTTATTTAAGGGATATTTAGAAAATTTTAACTAATCATTTTTATTTATTTTTTTTAAAAATCTGGAACAAAAACAAAAACTAATTTTGTTGGGTTTTTTTGGAAGGGATACTGGAAGGGATACTTTTTACCCCAATTCGGTCGTGTGTCCGTTCCTAGACGGCTGCAGCGTCGTCGCGAATCAGAGTCTCTCGATGTCGGGGCAAAGGCTTTTCCGTTGCTCCACTTTTCTGAGCATTACACTAACTAACACACCAGAAATCGTATCTGGATATTATCCCAAATCTTCATCTGGACAGTGTAGCATTTCTCCATCGCTGACTGTTCGTGTCTGGACGAGGAAGCTTCGTTTCTGTCATTCTGACCACCGTCGTACGAATGAAGACTGAGGTTCCAGTAAATTTGTGTAAATATAAATCTTCATTATGTTAAAATAGAAGTAAGGTTCTGTGTAGAATGTTAACGTTTCAGATTTTAAAAAAAAGTTCAAAGTAGCTAGAATTTTTATTAAATTTTTTTTTACTACAATTTGGAGTTTGTCCTGAAGCCACGGGATGGTGGTCATGATCTAGATCTTTATAAACTGATTTATTTATTTTGAGGTACATGTACATATCTGTGACCAGTAAACTGTTAACAGCCCAGAAGGCACGACCCACTGGCGCATGGCTCATGCATTTGTTCTGTCCTGGAGAACTGATCCATTCTAGGATCCATATCTTCAGCATGTTTTCAGTTTCCCCGTCACATCAATCAATCATCTGATGTCTCACTGGCTCTGGAAAGCCTTTTCTTTGCAGCGTCGGCTCCCCACTCCACGTCGTTTGCCACGTCAGACGCGCTACAGCCGATCAATCCCAGGGGCCTCGGGTCCAACAAATCGGCCTGGGCGGAGCCGTCGGCTGATTGACAAGCACCGTTTGCAACAATGAAGCGATGACTCTAAGTGTTGTTTTCTTAGGGAACCGTGTAAAGACCTGCGAGCTCTATTGTCTAAGGGCGTGCATCATTTCTTCTGTGGCATTTTTTTTTTTTTTCTCAATAGACCTACCCGTCAGTGAAGGTTTCACTGAGCTCGAGGCTAGATTTCCAGGGAAGTCATTTATTTCAGAAAGGAAACATTATCATCATGTAAAACCACACCAGGAAGTGAACATGGTGATATTTTTAGAAGAACACGACACCAGTAGACTGTGAAGCAACTCCGGGCGGCAGGTTTTAACTCGTTCTTTGGAAGCAGGTATGGAATTTGACTGTCTTCATGCGCCACTAAACTTCAGACGCCTCTCGTACGTTCGGCCAGAGATGCCTGGAATCTTCTTGTGATCGTGATACTTCTCCTGGAGCAAGCTTGCTGCACCAACCAAATTCTTTTCATGTTTGGTTTTTTTTTTTTTTTTTTTTTTTTAAATAAAAGGCCGACTGAGCTGAAGAATTCGTTTCCCTAAAGTGACCTACAAGTGCAGCTCGGAGCTCTTAAAGGCGCTGGGTGCAAGACCGAGTTTTATCAGCTGATCAGAAAAAGTCCAGAAGTTGATCTTTAACTAACGAAAATTCGACACGAGTTAACCTGTACTCATTTCTTTCCACGTACATAATGTGCACCTCCACAGTCACGATAACCCCATGAAGGGGGATGTTGTAAAATACTTAACGCTGATCTGTACAAAGCATTAACACTAGAGACTCCTTATATATGACTCAAAATCCATCAAGACCTTCTGACCAATCAGATTCAAGAGTGTAAAACTGTATAATGGCAGCATATTTAGGCCTGGATGAATAAAAAAAAACATCTTTGGTCAGACGTCATGACGCGTTTGTATCCAGTATGGCCACCATCAGCTTGTTTAGTGGCCAAGTCTCTAATTAAAGCTATTCCTCAAAGCAGGTACATAATGGGGGACGGGGGGGTGATGGGGGATGGAGGCTGTCTGGGTTATAAAATCAAACCTCAGCCGTTGTCGGCTCTTTAGACCGCACAGTATTTACAACTAGATGCAGCATTTCTGAAGTCGTGAAAGATTTGTGGCCGCTCTTTAAAAGGCTTCTCTGTCCTCCTCCCTCAGATCTGTTAGCTCCAGGCTTTGCGCCGTCTCCGTCTCAGACATTCTTTACACTTTCCAGCCAGCCAGGAGTTTCAGTCCACGTGAATTTTAAACCGACCTCGTCCCGATTCCTCCACCTGGAACGCGTTTTACATTTTATCGCAGCCGCAATGTTTCGGCGCGCAGAATCGAGATGAAAGACGACATCGAACATCGTTCATCTTCTTTGATTTGAACGTTCAAAAAGCATTTCCACAACACATCCTTTCATCGTAACGAAATGCTCCTGTCGTAATTTACTAAAGCTTTGTTCAAGCGCCCCTATTATGGTTTTGAAACGTGCCTAATTTTGCTCTAAAGCTCTCATACGATAGATTTACGTGCATCCGAGAACAAAAAACACTTTAACGTGCTCGTAATTTAAACTGCAGCGTTAACTTTCCTCCCCAGTGTCACAAACGACTCGTTCAATGATCCGTTCTAAAGGAGTCGTTCTAAACCCCTCCTTTCAGAGAGCATACTCTGCTCTGATTGGTCAGACGTCCCAGTCTGTCGTGATCGGTCTACCGCTGTCAGCGGGCGGCCGATGAAGACCAGAGGCGGGGCTTTTCGTTACAAACCTACGTAGGTCAGTACAGGAAGTAAAGTCTGGAATCACTGACGACTCGATTCAGCTGTTCAGAATCGATTCCTTCTTTTGGGAGTCGATAACCCCATTTGTCGTGCGCTTTGATTTTTGAAACTTTGCAGACGTTTTACATTCACAAACAACTACGTATAGAACACATTACATGAAAGGAAATATCTGAAAAACCATAATAGGTGCTCTTTAAAGAATTGATCTCAATCAGAAGTCAAGTCCCAGCACAAAATAATAAGTGATACATTTTTCGAGAATTCATCCCCACTGGTTACGTTTGCACATTTGGAAAAAGATATAAACTGAATCATTTAATAACTGAATTAAACAGTTATTGTGTGGGAGCCCAGGAGACTAGTGTTTCTTTCAGCTTTAATCCCGGCCATCTTGGTGGCGTCGATAAAGATTGTGTTATTAGTGTACGCGTGTGTCCTCACGTGCCAGTGCAGGAAGTATTAAGATGACAATCTGCCCTGTAAAAGTGTACTATCGCTCCATCGCACACTGCTTACTCGCCATCGCTCTCACACGCCACACGTCGAGCCGAACCCGAGTCACTTCATATCAGTACTGACGCCGTCTCCTCACTGTATCTCTTCAACCGGACGTGCTCTACTTCTAACAGCGTCCCCGTGCAGCCGTTTCGCTCTACATGTCGACACTCCATGCACGCTAGAGACGAGTACAGGCCTGACTCGCTATCCAGGCTCAATTCAGGACACGTCCATAACCACTGCATTGCACAAGTGCACAGTTTCACACACAGCGAGGGCTCGGAGTTCTCTCGTGAATCAAATCACGAGGCGTCTTTTTGATCTCTCCTCGCTAATGTACTTTCTCTTGAGCTGTTGGTTATGAGAGCTTCAGCTCTCATACAGCACACAGTCACTGCACTGGCCCAGGATATGAAAATTCAGAACAATCGATATTTCCTTATCTGAATTGAAATGATGCCAGCACGGTTGCACAATGTACTGGTTCTCACTTGTTATTGTGATGATGTTGGCTGTGGGACTCTGGTGTATTGCGCAAGGCTGCATTAAGCAAATGGTGGAGTTCAGTCTTCAGCTAAAGAACGGTACCTATCTGACATTAACTAAAGGATGTCACCTACAGTCCCGCCTGAAAGTACTCGAACAGCAAGGCCAATTCAAAAAGACGTTCGGGTTTGAGATCTAAAGCTTTTATTTCCTGGTATTTACATCTAGGTGTGTTAAAACAACATCCTTTTGTATCAGACCACCCAATTTTAGGTGAGCAAAAGTATCGGAACAGAAGTCTTGCCGTAAATGAAAGTAAATGCTTAATATTCGGTCGCATCTCTCTTTCTTGCAGTAACTGCATCAAGTCTGCGACTCGGTGACATCACCAAATTGTTGGTTTCTAATTCGGATGCATTTCTCTAGACGACATTTTCCTGTCAGCTTCTGAATTCATTCTGATGCTACCATCATGAGTTATGTCATCGATATAGATTAGTGAGAATGTTCCAGAAGCAGCCATGACACTACCTCCACCATGTTTCACAGATAGTGAGCAGATCATTTCTTTCTCCACACTCTGGCCTTTCCATCACTTCGGTAGATGTTAATCTTGGTTCCAGATGTTTTGTGACTCGTCTCTGTATTTCGTTGCAGATTCCAATCTAACTTTCTGATTCTTACTGCAGATGAGTGGTTTGCATCTTGTGGTACGGCCTCTATATTTCTGCGCTCAAAGACTTGTGATACCTTCACCCTGCCCTGTGAAGGTTGTTGGTGATGTCACTGACTGTTGTTTTTGGGGTTTTCTTCACAGCTCTCACACTGTTTCTGTCATCAGCTGTTGTTTTCCTTGACCGACCCGTTCCATGTCTGCTGCTCAGTACACCGGCGGATTCTTTCCTTTTCAGAACATTCCAAATTGTTGTATTGGTTATGCCCAACGCTCGTCCAATGACCCGATAGATCTTCCCTCTTTTATCAGCTTGAAAACGTCTCGCTTTTCTCCAGAGACAGCTCTCCGGTCTTCATGTTGGTTTATCCTTTTTAACAACAAACGCAGTCTTCACAGGCGAAACCCAGGGCTCAAACCCAGAGAAGATGTTTGATTGATTGTTCAAACAACGAACAGCACTGATCTAACATTACACACCCGGGCAGCGAGAAACATCTTCCAGTATTTTGGTCACTTGATAAAATGGGTGGGTTCAAACAAAAGGTAAATATGAGGAAATGACAGATGAAATTCTGATCTGTCGTCTCATTCACCTTTACTGCCTTCCTCGTGTACGGCACAGTGATGTATGCTGTAAAAATGTCTTTGTTGGATGCTAGACGTTAAATTTAATTCAAAGTGACCGTAAACCCATGAATAGGACTTGAGCCTACAACCCACCGGTCTGGATGTTCGCTGTGTCGACACAGTAACAGCTTAGATACCTTGGAGGTTCAACCTGTCTCTCCACCACCAAGCTGTTCTGAAAATGACCCGTTTCACTGATAAATCATTTCATTTATTTATTTATTTAGTAAGATTACACATTATCAGTGACGGATATCTGAATGGTCCAATTTCTTTGGATTTACCAACCCAAACCGCGTTTCAGACCATTTGAGCCAACATTAGTGCGGTCAGCGGACAAACAGAATGCTTTAGGATCATTATGTCAAGTTAAACAGGACGCTTTTCCTGAATGAAGTCATTCGGATTCAATCGGAGACTCTGTGGCTGCTTTAACATCCTGAACATGAATGGCCCAAACCCAGATGGAAAGCATTCACTGCTTTTCTCTTACTAACTTAGATTGTTAGTAAAAGCTGCTCGGTTGATGAAGATGAAGCCTAATGGGCCGGCTCCGGCGGTAAGCACTTGTTTTAAACGGAGAAGATGCCACCCCGCTCTGTGAAATATTTTTTAGGGCTGGAACAGATTCAAGTCATGTTCTGCAGAATCAGCTACTTAGAATGGAGCCTCAAGAAATTGCTCAAACCGGGTCATTGTATTATTTATGAACACATTCGCAGGGGTGGAAAAGGGATTGAGAAATTATATTTAGAGGAAAGTATAGGAAATGGGTCAAAAACTTACTTTTTTTTTTTTTTTTTTTTTTTAAAAGTGTGTGTGTGTGTATAACTACACTGTTTTCTCTTTCACTTTGCTGCTTATATACATGACTCACATTATGTAGTTTGATGCATTAATTAGAAGTAAAAGATCTTGTAAATAACCAGTATGTACCATTTTGACTTCCTGTCTCGTATATTCATGTTAGCAGCTGGAATCGATGCTAGCATTAGCAAAGAAAACAGCCTAAATGTGTTAGCAGATATCTCCTGTGGTGAAGATGGTCAGTGGCTGGGGGTTGGGCACCAGTGATGTGTTGGGTGGTTTCCAACACCCGTTGCAAGGCTTTTTTTCTTCTTTTTTTCCCCTGGACACCATGGAGCTGCCATACTGTACCACACTGTGACGCAGGTGCTCAGGATGCGTTCAACGGTGCAGCGATAGCAGCTTGTTAAGATCTGGGGAGACAGATGAACTTTCTTCAGACTCTTCAGGAAGTAAAGACGCTGTTGCGCTTTCCTAACTCCGAGTTGAAGTATTATGGTGCTAGGAGATGTGAACACCCAGGAACGTGAAGCTGGAGATACGCTCTAATTCAGTCTCACTGATGTAGATGGGAGAGCGTCTGCTGCTTTTAGATTTCTGGAAGTCCACGGTGTGCTCTGCGCTCGTCTCGTTGTTGAGGGCGAGGTCGGTGGTGGAACAGCATGTTAGAAAATGAGTGAATGTGCTTTTTATTTTAAATTTGACCTTTTATGAGTTCTTGTTCACTCGTGGTGTACTGGCACATTTGACTGAAATAGGGCCAGGGATGCTCATCCTCAGCTTCAGCACTGCAGTCAGGTGGTTTATTTATATTCAAATACACACAGGGCTAACTGCACTATGTATCATGAGAAGGTCAGAGAGCAAATGATGAATTGGCACGATTCTTTTTCAGTTTGGGGGTTTTTTCAGATTGATGAACTTGATTGGATACGAAAGTGAAATGATTGGACGCTAAAAGTGAAATGATTGGACGCTCGGCTGAAATGATTGGACGCTAAAAGTGTAATGATTGGACGCTCGGCTGAAATGATTGGACGCTAAAAGTGTAATGATTGGACGCTAAAAGTGAAATGATTGAATGCTAAAAGTGTAATGATTGGACGCTCAGCTGAAATGATTGGATGCTAAAAGTGTAATGATTGGACGCTAAAAGTGAAATGATTGGACGCTAAAAGTGAAATGATTGGACGCTAAAAGTGTAATGATTGGATGCTAAAAGTGTAATGATTGGACGCTAAAAGTGAAATGATTGAATGCTAAAAGTGAAATGATTGGACGCTCGGCTGAAATGATTGGACGCTAAAACTGAAATAGTTGGATGTATTGGAGTCATTGGCTGGATGAGAGAAGAGAGATTTGAGAAATTCTATGAGGGTAGAAATAAAAATGTCAGGAATAAAAAATGTTCAAGTGTGTGCGCATGTGTGTGCGCGCGTCTTTCTACTGAGAGAAACACTTGCGTGCATTGTGGGTATTTTTGCTTTTATAGCCTTGCAGCGGCAACAGACTATATTTATAGAGCAGAGGAGAAGCGAGGGATCAAAATGAAGTCAATACACAGCCTTAATGAGGTTCTCAGGAACGATGAGGTGGTGTGGGAGAGAACCTGAGAGGGGGGTAGACAGGGGGTGGACGGATCTAACTCGGTGGTTAACACGGCTCTGTGGGGACACCTGGGACGTCCTCCTCGGAGGTTCTAGTTTCTAGTTAGGTGTAGTTTCCCCACTGTGACTGAAAGAGAAACTCCGACTGCAGCCGAGCGTTAGCGAGCACCGTCACACACGGCTTGATACTCTGACGCATTTGTGGTGGTGTGTGTTTGTTTTTTTTCCAGGTTCTGGGTTTGTGTAGGTGTTTAGCTTATTACATAAGTAAGGAAAAAAAAAAACACTTAGGGTTGTGCTGTTTACAGGAAAATAAAATAATCCACAACAGGGTGGTGATGCAGGCTGACGCAAAGCGGAGTTCCTGTTCCCACCTCCACGTTTATTATTTCCCAATAACAGCACTTCCCTGAGCGAGCTATTCTTCTTGCGCCACAACGGTTTGCCCGAGATGACCGTTTTTAATTTAATGACGAATTGTAATTGAACTCCATTTATATTTACATTTAATGTTTTGGAACGCTTCTTCCGTACACGTCGAATAAACTTCTCCTTACAGAAAGCTTCAACAAATCGACGACGATACGTTCGGTCATGTCATGCGTCGTTAGTTAACGAAGCCTTTTATTATTAGATTTAGATTACGTTAACGAGCCGCCGTTACAGCAAATTAACCAACATCCTTCTAACCAATCAGATTCAAGAATTCAACAGCGCTGTGGTATAACCGACAAAATGAAAATTCGCATTTGGACATTTTCTTGGGGGTTTTTTTTTTCCCCCCATATTGAATCTCTTCTCCGTTTAAATTTCACATCACTTGCCCCGCCCACTTTCCTTCACCGCTGTGTCTCCTATTACTATACATCCCAAACGCTAAAATTAAAATGAAACGAATCACTGTTACAGTGTTCCTGACCACGAACAGTGTTCGAAATCTACCTTCTTGCTACCAGAGAAGTATTTTATTTCGTTTAACAAGTCGTTAACGAGTCTTAAATGATAGACGATGGAGGTTTGTTATGGTGAGGATGAGGATAACGGTGATGATGGTGATGATAACGTTCATGCAGACCACACAGTCAGATGCAGAAAGTAAAGTATAGGATGAAAACGCCATCCTCTCCATGGCAATAATTTCAATGAATAACTGCATAAAAAAAAATAATAATAAAAAGGGACAAGAGGTAAGACAGTGGGTGGGCTTAGATAGCTCCCAGCCATAAAGTCTCTCTCATCATGAATGTGTGGGAGATGTGTTTGCTCTCGAGCTCAAACATTTTAACGCTGTACCGACGAGGGCATCTCTGCTGTCTGGGAAAGCACTCCGGGTGGGTTTTTGATGTATAGTTGCAAGTAATCGAGGCCTTCTGAGTGCAAGCAGCAGCGTGTACAAGTGCACGTGGCCTTGCGGTTTTGTTTTTCTCGTCATGTGGGTGCCGCTGCAGCTTTTGATTTCAGAGGTCTTTGCTGCCTACACAGCTGTGCTAGCTCGAATCCACCCACATACTGCTGCCCAGGTTCTCGATTACCTAATAATTACTTTTACTTGTGTAGCACCTTATCCGCACACGAGGAAGCTTTACAGTAATTTATCGGATAAAGTACGGTCTGATCAGAATATTAAGTGTTCTGTAAAGATGTGGCACTGTCCTTTTTCGATAATATTCCACTTATGATTGCTGGATATAAATCTTTACGTCAATCCAAATCTGTGATTGTGCCCTGCGATGGGTTGGCACGCCAGCCAGGGTGTCCCCTGCCTTGTGCCCAGAGTCCCCTGGGATAGACTCCACGCTCCACCCGAGACCCCGTGTAGGACAAGTGGTACGGAATATGGATGAATGGACGGACATGTCCATCCAAAGAGCTGTCCATCAAAGAGATGTCCATCAATCCAAATCTTTGGCTCCTAAGGCGCTTAGTTTGAAATGGACCTCTGGGGACGAGTATACAGACACTGGAGGAAGTGAAGAGGGTGGTGCCTTTGATGCAAAAGATTGAGGTCATTAACCTTCCAAATGCCGATTTTAGGTGCATGATCTGCTGTTGGTAGGCACTGGGTATGGGCTTGTCCCAATCTACATCCCGAATGACACTGTAGGGAAAGTGAAGCGTCCACATATTCTTGTCAGGACTGGATATGTGCTATAAAACATTGTCACACCTCCAATCAGTTCTTCATCAATTCCTCATCTCCCTTTACCTTTTCATTTCAGACTTCCCATTGGAGCCAGCTAATCATATAACCAATGGCAACAGTCCAGGCCCTGCCTTTGACCCAAGATCCCAGCAAGAGCATCAGCGCCATTTATCCAGCATCCTCTCTGGCATCTGCTGACTGCGTTATGGGTAGTGTGGGCAGTCTGATCGAGAAGCACGACGTGTCGCCCACCAAAGTCAACAAAGCCGTTCCTCAGGTCCCACAGCGGCAGAGCAAGAAGGGCTTCAGCCAGAGAGAGCTGCTGAACTACCTGAACATCACGAAGAAGGAGCCGAAAGCAGGCAAGCACATCGTCTTCGGCAGCTCATCCATCAAGAGGGAGCATTCCAGAGAGGAGGAGAACCTCTACACCAAGGTTTATCATAAAGACGGCAAAGAGGTGGACTTGGGCAAGAACTCTCTCCCAATAGGCGGCAAGTTTGACAAGGTATGAAAGGGATGATTGGAGAAGGGATGAAAAATAAGTAGCATGCTGTTGTTATATTTACATTCGCAAGATGTGCAAACCGACAAAGGCCAAAGTCACAATTTAACCTGTTGCATCTAACATCTCAGGCACAATTGAGAGACTTCTGAAGATTTTGGTTAGTCTAATTCGACAATTCCTTGTTAACTCAACTATCTATTAATGGCTTTTATGTTTGCTCTTGTCTTCTTAAACGGTAGAGAGCGTTCATACGATGCTAGCGCTGCCATTTAATGGTAACGTAATGCTTTTATGACTTTAGAAATGAATGGAATGTAATAAAAGGCATACAGCTTTACGATTACGCGCCAAACTTGTCTTTCCGGTCACGTACATTCCCGATTTCATCCCCCTGCTTAGTCAGTAAAGAATCCTTCTTTAAGTGAAGAGATGACAGAACGGCAGGCGGAGAGCGACGCTCTGCGTATACTACTCGTCAGAGGTTGTAAATGAAATGTCCAATCTGCCTGCATTAAAGCAAGGAAATCGTTCTGAAGGGATTTCCGTTTATAGCTGAGCGGCAACACCATCCGGTAGTAAATCATGTAAACTCTCCAGGTCTGGGCAGCCTATCTGGCGTGCGTTTGAATACGTTTCGCTGTGAAATCGAACACTGGAGCAGATTTATCCTATAAAAAATAAAAACGTGAAGCAGCAGAGATGTACGTTCATTCACGTCGTCTGGCATGGTTTCAGGACATGATCTCTTGATGTAATCGCTGTTAAGAATGGCATGTTCTCAAATACAGAAGACACTAATGGACATTTTTTTTTTCCTCCCAAGCCTCGTTCGAGGTCGTCTGCCTTTAAGCCGGTGACGCCGAAGAGCTTTAGCTCCATGCAGAACCTTTACCCATCCAAATCCGAGGAATTGATGAATGGCAAGCACTCGCTCTACTCCAAGATGACATCCAAATCTCTATCCACGTCTTCCTCGTCCTCGTCTCCTTCACGAGTGGGTACCAGCGCCAACAAGGGTGTCCTGGCGGTACCCCATGAAGAGGAGACGGCCTCAGACTCCGGCCACAACTCTATGAGCAGCCTGCCACCGTACCGCCCTCCGTTCCGCCCCCAGCTCGGGCAGATCAGTGCCTCGATGGGTCATATCGAGCACATCGGCTCCCTCGAGCGGACCTCGGCAGGCACGGTAGGCATCGGTGCTCTTAGTATGGCCCCCGAGTCCTATGAGCTCTCACAATCTTTGGAGGACGTGGTGAAGGACCTGGAGGAGCGACTACAGGAGAAAGAGCATGAACTGTGGCAGATGAGGAGGAACCTGGATGAAAGCGAGGATGCCATTGCACAGGTTAGCACTAAAGTACAGGGGGGTGATTATTGCACACGCAGCCCAAGCCAAAACACGGTATCTCCTAGTGAAATTTCTTCAACAGAAATGACATCTTAATACTGAACTATTCAGGGTTTTACAAGCCTGTAACATTTTAACCATTAAGAGAAATACTGTGATAAATGATTTAATCATCCGGAGCTGATAGCATTGAGCATTTCTACCTTTTGAGGTTTAAGGAAACTATGGGAGGGATTATTATTATTAATAATAATAATAATAATAAATAATAATAATAAGTCAGGAACTGCTTGCAGGCGGTGGCGGTTGAGAAAACTCAGCCGGATGGTGGACTTATAGCTGATTCTTTGAATGAATCAGTGTTTGATCGAGTCCGAGCACTGACCGTTATCATCATCATCATCATCATCATCATCATCATCATCATCATTTATAAAGAGTTTGATTTTTGAGACTTTCCTGAAGGAATATTTTAATTTTTGTCCGTTTATTCTTCTTTCATTCAGAAACCAAAAGGTGCTCTTTTCACAATCTTTGGTCGAAACATCATACTGGCGTTCCTAATCAATATAACCGATATTAAATATATCCTAGTCTAAACGTTCCCAAAGTCAAACATGCATTGACGGATTTTGTCACATGAACTAAATGAACTCGAAAACATCCGTTTCCTGTGCCAAAGTGAGGAACCTAATGAATCCCAAGAGCATGAGAGATTAAGATTAAGGGGAAGGGGGCGGGGCTTTTAGGCAGTGTCGGTTAATACTTAAGAGTTCAAAACACCTGCTCAGATCATTCCTGGTTAATATGTCGACTGGCTCATCTCCTGTTTAATTGGGGAGAGAACGACTGCTGTCGTGGTGTATTTTTTTTTAAATGGTAACTCATACTGGTGTACACAGGAGCTCTGCAACTGAACACCAATCAAAGTTTAGCATTTCTGTTAATATAATATAAAGAGAGTAAACATTGATGGGTTTCGTGCTATTTTGTCCATCCCCTGTGTGTGGGTGTGTGGGTGTGGGGGTGTGTGTAGGTGTTCGAAGGGAAGCAGCGGCTTTGGGAGAAGGAGGTGTCCGAGCTGAAGCAGCTCTACACCACTAAGCTGCGCCAGGTATCCCAGCATTCTCAGCGCTCCCAGCGTGCCCTGCAGCTGCAGCTCTACAAGGCTCAGCACGAGCGCAGCCGAGTACAAGACGAACTGAACACGTTGCGTCGCAAATACCAGAGCCTGCAGAAACAGGGTGGAGCTGGGCGGAGCCACGAGCTCCAACCACAGCTTGAGGAGTCCCAATGGGAGGTACATGCTCCCAAATACAAACTATTAGCTCTATATTTTTTATACTTGCAAGAATTTCGGCCAAGCACGGGCTTCCGTTCATTCTCACTCCCAGTACACGTTGATCTTCACGGCTTTCTTAAAGTCCGGTTGTCTGGGACATTGTCTGGCTGGACGGATGACGCAAAACATTTACATGATGAACGTGTGTGTGTGTAGGTCTGTCAGAAGGCAGGTGAGATCTCCCTGCTGAAGCAGCAGCTCAAAGACTCCCAGGCCGAAGTGACTCAGAAGCTCAGCGAGATCTTCCTGCTGAAGACGCAGCTGCGCGAGACGCGCCAGGAGCTGTGCACCAAAGATGGTCAGCTGGACATGCTGCAACTGGCACTGCAGGCCGCACGCCGCAAGTGTGCCTTGGTAAGACTGCTTGGGGATGATGTCGACTCTCAGTGCACTGACCATGACCGTACACTGTACACGTATTGCCGTCGTTCCTCTCTGAAAACGTCTCGCGTTTTTCTTGCAGGGGAAGTCGGCGCAGAACCTGTCCTCCCACCAGGCGACTCCGGGCGAGGACGGCGGGACGAACGGCTCCACAGAGGAGCGTCTCCGTGCCGAGCTGCTGCTGGAGCGACGTCAGAGCGAAGCTCAAGCCTCGGCCTTCGACACCGAACGCAGCACGTGGCAGCTGGAGAAGGAGAAGGTCCTTCGCTATCAGAGAGAGCTGCAGGCCAGCTACCTGGAGATGTTTCACAAAAACGAGAGCCTGGAGAGAGAACTGCAGAAGCTCAGAGGAGGCAGAGCTGGAGCTGTGGTGGGCGGGGCTCCAGCAGAGCCCTCAGGTCTTCCCTGGATCGAAAGGATCGAGTCTTCTGAAATCTGAATGTGTATACATGCAGTATGTGTGTCTATATTATATGTGTATATGTGAATATCAGAATAAATGTACAAAACCAAAAGACACTAAATGAGTGAAACGATAAAGCAATGCTTTTCTTGATTTTTCTTAAAATGTCATATGTACGAACGTAAATGAATTCATTTTAGGATTTGTGAAACAAAATACGAAGGATGTTTCCACAATGTCGCGTGTTCCAGATCTTTTCGGGATTTTGTTTTAATGTCCTCACATAAGACTTGAAGCTTGTATTTCCGTTTTATCAGATACGTCTTTTTTGACTATAAAGAACTACGCGAGCGGGGTTCGTTTTTGCCAGAGGAGGTTTGATGATGTACATGTTGTGATTTGAATGTGATTCGACTTGACAGATCAGCTGGAATAAAATAAGTGTAGTGTAATTTCCCCCAAATTATCACCGATATCCCGGATTAACACGTCATGTGCCAGATATACGTCAGCCGAAACACCATAAAAACACCATCATGACTAAGCATCACTCTCTCGATTACCATCTTTAGCCATTCGCTCATTCACTCTCCTAAAGATTTCAGAACCTTCCACAAAGATCCAACAACCTTCTTCCAAACATTCTGGAACCTTCCACAAAGATTCAACAACCTTCTTCCAAACATTCTGGAACCTTCCACAAAGATCCAACAACCTTCTTCCAAACATTCTGGAACCTTCCATAAAGATCCAACAACCTTCTTCCAAACATTCTGGAACCTTCCACAAAGATCCAACAACCTTCTTCCAAACATTCTGGAACCTTCCACAAAGATCCAAACATTCTGGAACCTTCCATAAAGATCCAACAACCTTCTTCCAAACATTCTGGAACCTTCCACAAAGATCCAACAACCTTCTTCCAAACATTCTGGAACCTTCCACAAAGATCCAAACATTCTGGAACCTTCTTCAAAACATTCTGGAACCTTCCACAAAGATCCAACAACCTTCTTCCAAACTTTCTGGAACCTTCTTCAAAACATTCTGGAACCTTCCACAAAGATCCAACAACCTTCTTCCAAACATTCTGGAACCTTCCACAAAGATCCAAACATTCTGGAACCTTCCACAAAGATCCAACAACCTTCTTCCAAACATTCTGGAACCTTCTTCCAAACATTCTGGAACCTTCCACAAAGATCCAACAACCTTCTTCCAAACATTCTGGAACCTTCTTCCAAACATTCTGGAACCTTCCACAAAGATCCAACAACCTTCTTCCAAACTTTCTGGAACCTTCTTCAAAACATTCTGGAACCTTCCACAAAGATCCAACAACCTTCTTCCAAACATTCTGGAACCTTCCACAAAGATCCAAACATTCTGGAACCTTCCACAAAGATCCAACAACCTTCTTCCAAACATTCTGGAACCCTCTACAAAGATTGAGCAACTCTCTTCAAAAGATTTCAGAACCTTCCACAAACATTCAACAACCTTCCAAAAGTTCTGGAATCTTCTTTAAAGATACAGAAACCTTCCTCAATCATTCCAGAACATTTATCAGAAGAACGCCTGGTACATTCCTACAGCGCAGAACTCGGTGAGATGAAGATCGATCCCGCTAAGCGGACAGCATTTAGGAGGTTGCGTCTGCGCACAGCAGAGTGACTTATAGTCTGGAAAATACGCCACATGACGTCCGTTTCTATTAAAGGGCGAGTCATCGTTCAGGAAGAGGGGGGAAAATAAATAAAATCCTTCTAAACAGGAACTTAGTGTCCATACCATGTCCCTGCATTCAGGCTTCTTCTCTTCATCCCTCGTGCTATTATAAAGGACTGTTGCCGAAAGCTCTAAAGAAGAAGGAAAAAAAAAAACCCTGCCTCGATATTGATTTTCATTCATTGTTTTGCGAAGTGCAGCGTAGGGAACTGCTGCGTCACGGTTGGAATGTCACATGGCTGGAAATCCGAACTTTTACACCAGAACAGACAGCAATACGGATGCAGGTCTGGGTTTCAGAACTTTGAGGCCGTGTATAGACGCGGTTTATTTTTAGCCGCGGGGTAAAAAGGACCCGAAACCTCCATGAATGAAAGTTAATAGGAGTTACATAAGAGCATAATGCATTAGGAATCGTTCAGACCGTCCCAGACTCGCCGTGTTAGCATTTTTGCCTGAAGAACTCCTTTAATGCAGGGCTCTTTCTTACGATCCTGCAGAGACGCGAGTGTGTCGGGGCGAAGCAAGTGCAAATGAGCCGCTTCGACTGGCGACATAAACGTGAAAATCAATACGATTATGGTATTCCTGTATCAGTATTTCATAAATGGGTAGAAAATGTATTTACGTGACATCATAAATTCTTCAATGGAAGCTACAGGTAGTGACACATCAGCTAGCTAGCTAAGAGGTAGGTGTAGCTAATAGCTAGGTAGGATAATGGCTTTTGGTGAGGGAACACAAGAGTATTGTTTGTCAGAGACAAAAAGTATAAAAACAACAACTTCAGATTCAGTACTTTTCCATCATCCATAACGTCTTTATCTTTTCATCTTCTAACTTTTGAAAAGCACCGTGTCTTTTATCGTCCGTTAAAAGCCTGAATGTTCTGACCCAAATCTAGACCTATACTGCACTTACTTCAGTTCTTTGAGGCAGGAACTGCAGGCAGCTTAAGACACACACACACACACCTGCACGTTAGCTTAAACCTCTCAGGAGGATCTTTGTGCTGGATAGATCCGGACGAGACGCTCTCAGAGGGACAATGAAGCCTCTCATCGGGTCTCCGAGGGAGGCGTCTCAGTTTCTTTACAATACTGAATGAAGAAAAGCTGCACCTCTACTGACTCTCCTTCTCTATTCAGGACTTCGGTGCACTTCATTGCTTACTTTTATACCTAAACAGAACGGAGTCTAGAAATGGGTCTACTTTATATTCAGAGTAGATATAGGACCCGAAGTGGACCCTAATTTCCTCCCTAGAGCAAACGAGAAGGTACATGAGCATGAACTAGATCTAGGAGGGGGGAAAAGAAAAGAAGAAGAAGAAAAAAAAAAAACACAGGATCCAGAGCTCCTGCAACAGAAAGGTTCGCCCTATTGTCCATGGATGATGGATTTGAATCTTGGCGATACCACAGCCATCAGTGGACGTGCTCTATTGGTGGGAAGGATGTACAGACTTTAACACTAGCCAATCAGGGATGTGTGTGAGCTCATGTATGCAGAAGGGGGTAGATGGCTCTTTCCTCAGAGTGCGTTACGCCACCCTGGGATACAGCGTGAACAGCAATTCGGAGGGGGGGGGAGAGAAGAAAAAAGATGGCAAGGTTGGGTTTGGTTGTCTCAGAGGAAGGTGTCGTGGGATGAGAGAGAATCGGCTCACTTAGCTAGTGGGTGGAAACCGGTAGGAACAGAATCGGGCGAAAATGGGATAAACCATCTAGTCTCCTACGAAACGAACTGAAAAACTAGAAAAATCTTCAACCGTTAAAATATATGTTGAAACCAGGTGAAAAATAAATCATTTGTAAAATAATAAGAATAAATGTGATAAATAAATAAATAAATAAATAAAATTTCAACACGGGGCGAAATTTCAGTCCCACGTAAGAATCTAGCAAAGACCGCCTCCCAAACCGAAAGTAGATTTCTTTACTCGAACACACAGCATGTTAACCTCAGAAGCCCCGTCCCGAGCTGGACTGACCGTTAGATCTCCGTGGAACGAACCGGCCTTGGCGTTTTCCCCGTTCATCCTCTACGTTACTACGTCATGTGGCGGCGTTTCGTCCTTAAAACGTCTTTGAAAACGTGACTTCCCTAAACCCGGCGTGTTCGCTCGTTCCTTCACAGCTCCCGATTCGATTCAGAACGCGCGGTCGAAAGGTCATGCGACTCACAAGAGGGTCTCTGTGATGGCGGGAGAAACGGGCTTTTCCGTAGAGATGGTAAACCGAGTAGGGGCAGGGACTTTTACAGAGAGAGCACGGGTGAACGTTATCCGCTGAGGTTTTACCGTTTAGAAGAAACGCTGATGAAAGATTTTACCTCGAGAGAGTCAATAAATAAATAAATAAATAAATAAATAAATAAATACAAGAACCCCGACTGTACTCGATCATATACAGCCTTCATGTGTTTGGTGCTTTTTAACTATTTGTAGTTACATTTAATGCTGAGAAACATCCATAACAAGTTCATTCCAGTTTTCGCTTATGCTATAGCTGCTATAAATGGCTCCACCACCAGCCCCCTCTCGAAGTTAATAAGACCACGCTGGAAATAAGACATCCATGGTGGAAAACTTGCTGCCTGTTACAAAGCACCGACACTGGAGACTCCTTCCGTAAACGTTAAACACAGCATAACATCTCCTCACGGAAAACGCCACCATATCAACGATTCCACGATGGGGTTTTTTTCCCTAAAATCTCTATATTATATTAGCCTCGGCTTACGTCGCGCATCCACCGTACACGTAACCGTGAACGAGCCGTTACTATAGAAACGATAACGTATTGGAACGAGAGTTGGTCACAAAGTCTAAATCTGTAACACAGAGAACAAAACGTTTTACACACAAACAATGAAATCGCTCTAGAAGTTTCTCGAGCCAAATAACCGAACGCTGACATGGCCGCTGAGGCGTCCTGTAGCATTTCTCCTGTGGTCTCATGGGAAATCTGAAGACGCTGTGACATCGTATCATCATTTTTGCATAAAATCGGCACAGCAGGGGTTATATTACAAACCTGAAGCAAGAACGTGACCGCCCCCCCCCTCCTTCAAGCGATTCAGCTGATGTACAGCACCATCGCTTTCGCACGAACACCCCGATTCACTCTTTTATAGCTTTACATAAACGTCACCGAGAGCTTTACGTAAGGCAGCACTCGACAGGATTAGAGCAGTTCGGATGAGTGTGTGAGTGAACGTACAGCACGTCGGTTTATACTTCAAGTGCTTTTGAATTGATGAGGCGTGTTGTGTAACGTACGCGCGGATAACAGCGGGACGCTCGCACTGGGAATCCGCTCAGAGCTATTGGCCTGGAAGGGATAAAAGGATAAGGGAGGACGGGGTCTGTCGTAACATTATCAGACGGCGCAGATCGGAAGCGAGCTACGGTGATCCAGATCACTCTGCACATGCTCAGTGGCATCGTCGCATAAATTTTCCAGTTGGAGAACACTTTGAATTGTGTGTTCGGACCAAAATAAGCTGGATTTAATGACTGGGCTGTTAACGATGAGTTAGCGCGATTGACGGAAGCTGCGTAGCTAGAACGTCTGATTTAAAGATGGCCGACAGCGTGCAGAAAAAGAGCTTCCACTTGAATAATGGTTTCCTTTCTGGAAAACTTTGTGGCACAAGACTGAAGCTTAAACACCGGCGTGTATTATCAGCTGTGAGGGGTGTATACTGTGTAAGCATCAGCATCATCCAACGCGCCCAACGCTTGTGCACTCACTTTAATATACACTTTAGCGTAGATAATACTTCATCTGGTGCGAACATCACAAAACTACAATTATGTGTACAGTACGCCTCCAACTGATCAGACGTCATGTTACTTTAGTCAGTCCTTTATTTCAGTTTTATTCACTGAAAATTAACATTATTTAAACTATTGCTTTATGGTGAATAGTTATACTCAGATCTGATTGGTTAACCAGAATGTGCTGAATCAGAATGTGTAATCAAAAGTTAATATTAAATGGATTTTTAAAAACATGGGTTTTTTTAAATAAAGGGGGGGAATGTATAATTGTTAATATGACATTCTTGTTAGGAGTTAGAGAGTTAGAGAGAGAGAGAGAGAGAGAAAGTTGGAGAGTTAGAGAGAGAGAGAGAGTTAGAGAGAGAGTTAGAGAGATGGAGAGAAAGTTGGAGAGTTAGAGAGAGAGAGAGAGAGAGAGAGATGGAGAGAGAGAAAGTTAGAGAGAGAGAGAGAAAGTTGGAGAGTTAGAGAGAGTTAGAGAGAGAGAGAGAGAGAGAGAGAGAGAGAGAGAGAGAAGGAGAGAGAGATTGATGACTGTTTTATCGTCATTATAACGGAAGTGAGAACAGGAATGAACTCATCTCTCAGACGTTGCACAACATTAAGTGGCGATCACACTCTACTCTTTCAGCATGTGAAATTTCCATTCTGAATATGGGCGGCAACCGGATATGACATCACGGTTGGAACATCACGGATATGAAATCACGGTTGTAACAGTGACGAAAGCGTCCGCAAAGCAGAAGGCTGTGGGTTCACCCTCTCTCTCTTCATGTTGACTTCATATTCTTTTAAAGCGGTGTTGTGTAAAATCAGCACTTCCTGGATTTTCAGAAGCGGTCACGCCCCGTGACGTGCCGATCTCCTATTGGTCACACGTCGTCATGTGATATGGACTCGCAGGTCACCAAACTTCAACTTTGAACCGCAGTGAAAACACCAAACTTCTTCGCTTGAGCTTGCGTTTCTGGTCTCCAGCATTCGCACGCGTATGAATGGAAGTCGATGGAACGAGAAGTGTAGTGTGACTCGCCCCTTAAAACGAACCATAAACCGGTAAATAAAGTGAAGTCGTGTTCATGAAAAGAATTCAACATTGCACTCAGGAAAGTTACGGTGGTACAAGCGGAACAAAGCACTGTAGACTGTACTGTTATATGAAAATAACACACACACACACACACACACGGGTGGTGTACTGCAGACTCATTTCAAGTGTCTTACTCTTTACCTAACAGACACACTTACCTATTGTGATTTTAAAAAATATATAAATAAATAAATAAATAAAAAGCTGGAGAATATTTTTATGCTTGAGATTTAATGTAATAAATAAATAAATAAATAAATAAATAAATAAATAAATAAAATGGTACAACTTACCCCACTCTCCTCTACTGTATAGGTGTATTTTTGCTCTCCACGGTACAAGAAATACAGACAGTTCTCCTTCCTGTCCAAATGTACTTTAAGCACAAACACTTAAAGCCAATTAAAACAACAACAACAACTTAAACAAATGTTAAAAATGAATGAATGCTGCAGTGTTTGATGAACAAAACTGAAAAGCCTCAAAATGACTCAAAATTTACCTGGGCTAACACTGCCCTCTAGTGTAGAAGTGAAAAATAGGTTACGTTCACAACCTTCATACATGTTAGTAGTAGTAGTAGTAGTAGTAGTAATAATAATAATAATAATAATAATAATAATAATAATAATAATGCCAGTGGCATTATAGCTCCAGTGAAGAACTTCCAACACCAAAGTGGATCACCTCTCGTCCGATTCGGGTTTCGGCTAAATCGCTCGGACTTCTTTGGAGAAACGCAAACAAACAGAGGCTTGTCTATAGACATATGAAACAGTGAAGCTTTGTATAAACGTTTTTTATTCTGCTTTTATCTTAGATGCAGGTTTAATAAACATACTTTGATGATAGAAGAAAGATATTTACAACAGAAGTTAGCAGGAAATGCAGATCTGTTATATTGCTAAACCAAAATGAAGCTCGAAGCCTGGGACTCCCTGATGCCTTGGTGGTGTGTTTCAAACCAGAATGTTCTTCGGAAAGGGGAGGAGAGAGAGGAGAGAGAGAGAGAGAGGTCTTGCTGCATGATATGAGTGGTTTCATCAGATGCTAACTTCTCCTCAGTGGACGAAATCGTGATGAGCATTATAAGGGAACCACTGGCTAGGTTTAAATTAAAGTTGGGGTTGATATAAGTTAGCCAGCCAATTGTAATTTAGAGAATGGTTTCTACACCGATTCGGTGATTTCGTGGAAAAATCGTGCTGGGGGAGTACGACCAACTTTTCATGCATTATTACTGTAAAAGAATAAATGCAGAGATATTTATTAAGAGGAGGCAGCTGAGAGCATTTGAAGTCTAGAGAGGAAGGAGGAGGAAGAGGAAGAGAAACAGGAAGGTGGGAGGGAGGAGAAGAAAGAAAATATGAACCCACAGGCCGTATATATTTGACATCTGGTGTGTATAGGGTATGTGCTGTGGCCAGAAATGAAATAAAACGCACAGCACGTGGCACAATACGAGATTCACGCTCTACGTGTACCCCTACGACGTGACCAACACGGTGGGAGTGTGGAATAACCCCACAGCCGTCCTTACACACACACACACACACACACACACACACACACACACACACACACACACACACACACCGATAATGTATTATAGAGAGAGTATTGGAGAAGCACAAAACGGTGTAAACCCCAGGGTTTTTATTGATGCGTTTTGTGTACGACACTTCAGTGTGGTTAAGTTCACAAGAACATTTTGAAATCACTGGTTCAACATGAGATCCTGAGCAGTTTCTCCATCGAGAACACACACCTGATTCAGCTCATGAACAGTTTCGGGAGGCAGATGCTTCATTTAATCCAGCAGGGTAAAACACTGCAACACTGAGCAGCTCTGCGGCCGATTCTACCTGGCGTGACTGTTCTCTGCCGTAATCAGGACTGTCCCATTCTGAATCTGATTGTCTACTGAAGCAAAATAAACTGAAGGACGTGCGGGAGATGACCGAACGTTTGTTCGCCTCACGTGTTAGGGAGTTTAACGCTGGACACTTTTTAAATCCCTAAATTCACCCATCAGGTTCAGCGCCGCTGGTTCTTAATAGTCTGAAACGTACACACTTTCCCCCCAGATGTTATCGATCAAACGGAACATGTCTGGTGTTCGATGTACTAGACTTGTGTAGACTGATGAAGCGATCAGTAAAGGCGGAGCAAGTCAGTCTCTCGTGCCAGAGATCAAACTGGAAGATTTACTGATCTAGAAAACATCTACAGTGTTTCATACGGGAGCAGACACTCTTCTGAACGTTCCGTCTAGAGGGGGAAAAAAAGAAAAAAAAAAAAAAAAAAAAGTTAATAATCTGGGGAAAAATCAACGGGGGGGGGGGGCTACGGCGGCTTTACGAGCTAGTCTCTCATTTTAAGTGTGGTTGAGCCCACAAGATGATGTCAGAGTGGGAGATGGAGAAGGAGGAAAAGAAAGAAGGGGAGAAAATGAAGAACGAGAAAAACAAAGAGAAAGGGGAGAAAATGAGCGAGAGAGAGAGATCCGATAACCAGGATCAGTTCCAGGCTGAACCCAGACCCCACCCAAAAAAAGACGGGGAAGGGGGGTAATAGAGTGAAAGAGAATGAATTTGAACAGGTTTTTTTTGTGGAACTGGAAGTGTTCACATATAAAAGAGACCAAATTACATATTCCGTTATGTTTTGTTTTTTTATTATATTATACTCCAATATATTTATAACGCAAGTTGTGTGTGAAAGCTGCGGTTTGGTGCAAGTCATGACTTCAGCCATGTATTCAGCTAATAAATTTTAAAGCTTAGTTTTTAAATAAAATTTCAAAAATGACATCTATCTCTCTCTCTCATACATCACACGTCGGATGAATCCAGATAATCACCCGATACTCAAATGTTCAAGTATCGGGACTGATATCGGGACAGGAAGTGGTATCGCGTGAGCTCTAGTAAGAACACGTCCTGGCTGATCGATGACATCTGCGGTAAAGGGAACGTGGTGTACGAGTCATTTCTGCGGAATTGCTCCTTTAAGGTTGGCGCACACGCACGCAAGTAATCCCAGTTCAAAAGCAGGAAGCAATTTCATTATGTTGATTACCCTGAGGGCGAACATTGACATTTTTCCCTGCATTTAAAAAAGGGAAGAAAAAAAAAAAGAAAAAGAAATGAGCAGACCAACTCGTCCAACGGTCGTCTCTTTACGGCTGTACGAGCTAGTCTCTTTCCATAGCTGGATGATGGGATCCGTGTTACACCGAGTTACTTTATAACATGGCAGTGAGGGATGGATGGGGGGGGGGGGGGGGGGGGGAGGAACGGGACGGGACACAAACAAACAAACAAAAAAAAAAAACCCAAACAACTGTCATAGTTCACAGTAGTAACTTTTTTTTCCCTTTTAAATATTTTCTTAAATATATACACAAAGCAAGACACATCTATTACTCTGAGGAATCGGTTAACATCAGATCGACCTGCTCGCTTCGCGTCTCCGACGGTTCCTTCATCGCACTGATATTTCAACCAGAAATCCCTCAGTCTAAATCAGATTTATTTATTTTTTTACCGTTAAACCATCCCGGAGAGCGCCGCGATCCGTCTTCTCTTCGCCAACAAGCCCTGGTGAACCAAAACACATATCCTGGCCTCGCTGAATACGTCTCTGTAAATACACTTGCTGAAAAGCCTCTGTCTGAAAGCCTCTAGAATATAGTCGTTTAAATATCTCGTAAATAAGAAACCGTGAAAACATACGATGTAAGAAGGTCACACCAGTTCACAAGCATACACCTCGCTCTCTTAAACCATACTGAAAAGTAAAATTAAAACGTTAATGGCGAGAGAGAGAGAGAGAGAGAGAGAGAGAGAGAGAGAGAGAGAGGGGAAAAATAAAAAACAAAACCACGCATACTTATAAAAGCCTGTGAGTCATAAATGAGTGCATCATATATGAGCTAATGATCCGTGGAGCTCGGTCCTCGTGACGTACACGTAACTGACTCAGATCTACAGGTGTGTGTTGTCATGACCACCGCGGCCTTTACCAACTAAAAAACTCGGGAAGGGCAGGGAGGGGTTGTGGCGGCTCCACGGTTCGAGCCGCCGCTGAAGGCCGTGAACGTGGATCATTCCGACTCAGCCACTCCGAGGAGCCTTCGCCGCGTTCATCTGCTCCGCTCCGGGACGTCAGAAATAAATCTGTTTAGCGTCCAAAGGGTTCTGCTCCATCGGACAGTACGGACACTTCAGCCTGCGGAGAGGAAAACGAGCACCGGCGTCAGAGCGTGACTGCAAGCCGGTAAGGAAATCAAATACATGTTTGCTGAAAAAGTATTGACCCTGATGATGTGATAAATACACATTAATTCAGACAGGATTTCCAATCGTGGAGATAAACATATCTTCTGGACTGTATGTATCACAAGTTTGAATATTCTGCAAGCTCTTCTGTTCCTGTACACGACAAGCACCTACTTCCCAGCGTTGGTGAGTTTGTTAAGGGCGTCTTTGGAGATGACGTGACCGCAGATGAGCTTCATGGGTGGGTTACTCTCCGACGTCTGCTGCCTCAGGATGGGACACGCAAACACCGAGTGATACCAGCACTTCTTTCCTAGGTCTATCTCGATCTGCACACACACACGAAAATATTAACATCAGATGTCCAGAATTTACCGGCATTCACATTGAGCCAGCATTTCAGTATCCCAGTCCTTTAAAGTTCCTCTTGTTCATTACATAATTTAAGGAAAAAAAAAAAAAAAAAAAAAAACTATTAAAGAAAAAATAACACTGGAAATGTTTGTCTTTGGCATGGAGGGGAAATAAATAAATAAATAAATAAATAAATAAATATCCACAAGTGCCGTTACCATTTAGTCAACAAACTTTTACCTGTTTACTAAATAAATCCAGCTAACCATGGTTAACTTTATACTTGTCTAATTGTACTCAAATCAAACCTACGTGGACAGATATTATTCACATTAATGAACTCAAAACATTCCTGCACTGACACTGTTGCATTTTTGCTGCTACTGTATTTAAAAATAAATAAATAAAAAAAATTTTAAAAAAGTATTTTGTCATCATTATTACACACTTTACCTGGCTGCTATCACAATAACTGCCATGTCCATATATGGTACAAGCTGATCTGGAGAAGACCAAGTCATAGCATGTTCACATTTATACCATTTTTAAATGATCGTTACTCTTGGCACCTCTTTTTTGCACTAACTAGTATAATCAGACACTGCCACACTAGAACTGTGTACTGTTCGGCGCTACACCGTCACTTACTGTGCCGATTGTCCCGTTTTAGTCGTTACTGTGCTGTCTTGTGTTGTTAGCACACATTTGCACGTGCACTGTATGTAGAAACATGTAGGATTTTTTTTAGTTCTGTGTCGCCTCATGTAATTAGTGTGTTGTGTGGTCTTGGAGGAATGTTGTTTCGTTTCACGGTGTACTGTACCAGCTGTTTATGGTTGAAGTTACAATAAAGCCACTTGAACTTCTACATTCACCATTCACCCATACAGAAAACCAGAGTGCCCAGTTGGTGCGATGAGAAGGGGTGGGGCTTACAGTTAATATCAGAGAGTTCAAAACACTTGAGCAGTTGACAGTCAGACTATATTCATACATCGATTGGCTCATGTGCTGATTCTATTGGCAGGAAGGAAAAAAAAAAAAAAAAAAAAGGGCACATCTAGAACATTTTTCGGAGATAACTCATACCGGCGTACTTCATAAATACTTCCTGTCTCTTGTTTACTGCACTATACACTAGAGTTCGAACGACTGATCGGTGATCGCCAAAAAGCCACAGCAATAGTTGTTCCGGAGCACGTCCATTGGGGGAGCTGTAAGTATACGGTACGACGGCGGCCTCTAGAGGCGAAATAAAAACCATCACTGACTAATTTTGACACATTTGATGTGGGGTTCCCCCCCCATTCATTTTAGACTTCTCTATTTTTATTTGTTATTTGGAGTGTTACTTTTTGGTTCAGTTTTGATGTACATCTTTTATTTACTTTAATATTCATAAAAAGCTTTTATAAAAACATTTTCATGGTACAGTCAGTTCTGTTTATTTTGTAATAAAATTCAGCAGTATTTTACTCGAGTGTTCGGTTTTCATTCGATGTCAATTTTTAAAACCATCACTTGATTAATCGGTTATCGGCAGGTAGGTACCACCTGACTTAAGATAATACTTTATTAAACCCCAAATGGAGAAATTAGGGAATTAGTTATCGGTATGGGTAAAATCCACTATCGTTCCACCTCTCCTGTAAAGGAAACCTAATCACCAACACGATGATGAGACTAAGAAGAAAACCAAGTAGTGCGTGGGTGTGGCTTAATATTCTAATGACTGACAGCCCTGCCAGAGACTCAGAACCTGTAGGAAAACTCACACAGAACTAAACACAACAGCACAAGCATCTTTTTGACAGTTTTGTTGAGGGTGGAGCTTACACAAGCTTGAAGAGAAGGACCGAGCAGATTACATCATAAGGGTTAAAACTGAAGTGAAGTACAGATAAATAAATAAATAAATAAATAAATAAATAAAAACATAAGAAAAATGTGAAGTCATGCAAGTTTGTGAAAAGGTTGCTTGTCAGATGTGTGTGTGTATATGAGAGAGACACACAGAGAGTGAGAGAGACAGACACTCACAGGCAGCTCGTCCTTGTGCGTCCAGACGCCGCTACACTGCCGCTGCTCGATGACCTGCTTAATGTTCATCAACACAGGCAGGGCCATGCAACCTGATGCAAAACTGAACAAACAAACAAAAACACACCGATTATAATACAAGTTCTCCACGCTAATCAAAAACAAACAGAACAAGAGCAGCCAAAAAGGGGTCGTGACCCTCATAGAATCTCGGTCTCCTCTTTCGTTTTGTTCTTTTATTTTACAAATTAATATTATTAATATTACTCCAATTATGAAGCCACATTCTGTGTGTTACTGTTCTGAAATATGACAATGAGTCCCACTGAGTCTCGACACATTTAAACGAATAGAGCGCGTGTGCGGTTTTTGTCCGTCTAATTCTGATACCTTATCAAAAAAAACCATCTGAGTGACTCAGACTCCGTGGAGCAGAAAGCAAGAAAACCGACACTAAAAAATATGCAGGAACGTTTACTGAAGACGGATTAAGCGGCATTTCATCGAACAGGAACATAAATAAATAAATAAATAAATAAATAAATAAATAAATAAATAAAAGGCTGTTGAGGGGTTGGGGTCACAGAAAAGAAAGTAAAAATTAATCTGGGGTCGTTTGCCCCAAAAAAAAAAAAAGTTCAGGAAAAGAAACTTCCTTTATATCCAGCTTAAAACCATGTTCAAGATGGATCAAAGTGAAGTAAGTGTCCCCCCCCACCTCTTTAAGAAATGTGTGACAGACGAGCGTTATTAGGTTACTAGGGGAAGGGGGCGGGGCATACGCAGGCCTGGCGTGTTCACTTCGTGTCGCATATTTCTGCGCCTTACCTCTATATTTAAATATTTTGTGGACGTATAAAAAAAATAAAAATAAAAAAAGAAATGTATTATTCATAACAAAAACAAGGTGACAATACTTTACCAGTGTAGTCTGTTAAAAATCCACAACCTTACTAAAAATATCACTGGACCCTTCAGACTGTAATAAAAAAAATCTCATCTATTTAAATAAATTAAAAAATAAATAAAATGTATAATAAAAAATATCCCAACCCTAACATCCGTTCAGATATAAATGAACAGTATGAGCAAGGTTCAATCTGGACTTTGTTTATGTACAGAAACCTACAATTGTGAAACGGGGTCATATGGGAACACACAGCGCGCTTTAATACCTGCTCGACTTATCCAGCTCCTCGGTTTGTTTTTTCCTTCTGACAAGCTTCCAGAAAAGTCACAACGCAAGGAATAGAAAAATCACAGTAACCGAACCATCAAAGATTTCCATTCATGAATAATCCGATCTCGGCGTGCCGGACGTGTTTAACAAATAAAAAGTGGAAGTGTGATGATACCAGTCAAAGACAGATGGTGGATTAGATTTCCGACGGGAATAAAGAGTCACTTCTGTTACAAGTTACATTACAACTATACGTTTTTCCTGTGTATATAAAGTGCTTCGGATTAATAAAAATAATAATAAACTTGAACATTAGTGGTTCTGAAAGAATAAAGTTATCGGATGGTTAGATGGAGATCGGCTGATGCGCGAGGTTTTAGAATGGGTATCGATAAAGAAAAAGTGGCATCGTGCATCCTCGATTTCTCGCTTTTTGCTCTCGCGTCATTGTTTTTACTTTTTAAAACGAAGTTACACCCATACCGGATGCTCGTCAAGTCCTTCTGGATACTGCATCTGCCAAACTAAGTCCGTACAAGATTTCAGAGTCAGAGTTTAGATTGTTGCGGCCAAACATGCTCGAGTTTGCTGCAGCTTTTGTCAAAATGTTAGACGCAACTTGGAGTGTGCTTTTGCGGAAAACTCTTCGTCTTTCGCGGCGATGTTTGTTGGTAAACGAGACCTTTTAGCCGTACTCATGTGAATCGAAGAGGACTTTAGCTGAACGCACGTTGTGATGAAGTCACATGACTCGTCTTGGCCCAAATCTGCGGTAACTAAAAAATAAATAAATAAATAAATAAATAAAACTTGCAAGCTCCTACAAATATTACGTGTCTGCGTGATTTAGCTTTAATGTCGGCCGTGGCAAAATCCTGGAAGGACTGATTAACATCAACGTCAAAATGAAAATGTACTCAATGACTACGTTTACATGGACAGCAGTAATCTGATTATTGACCTTACTCTGATTAAGATAATAATGTGATTAAGGTGTTTACGAGTCGCTTTTAGGATACTCCTGTCATGTTCCCGTTTGACATGTTTTAGAACATAATTAGATTAACAGTCCGCGTCATTACGTCACCGCACCACGCCGTCCGACGTCCCTCCAGAATTTCACGTATCGACGTACAGTTGGTCTTCGTTATGGTACCGTATACAGTTTTGGGTGTTTTTATTTAATTTTTTTTACAAACGATTTATGTGCAGTTAATTATTTGTCGTGCCTTACGTGCAAACAGACGACTGCTTGAAGCCGTGGGCTGCGTCCCAAACCGCGTACTTACCGTCTACATAGCAGTCGAGATGCATGTATTTTTCCCCACTACACCAAGTATGCGGTTTGGGACGCAGCCGAACTCTCTTGCTCGCCGTAAAACGTAAAACTGCCGTGTGTGATCGTGTCCTGTCGCAAAAAGCGGTGAACACTCACACGACGTTCATAATGTGATTAAGTTGTGTACGTGTCTGTAATACACTTCGATAATGCGACTAAAACAGGAGTACTCCACCTGTCTTAATTCGATTATTGCTTACTTGGAGTATGACCTTAATTAGATTAAGGTAATTAAAAATTGCTGTTTACATGGTAGTTTCTTAGAGTATGGTCTTAATCGGGTTAAGAGTGGATTATTGCTGTCCATGTAAACGCACTGACGGATAAAGTCTGACGTGCACAGAGTATCTTTTCTGCTAAAATTCCACCAGATATCAGGGATTTCTCTGTGTACAAGTGAGAGATCCCACAGGTGTGTGGGCAGAGGAGTGAGTCATCCGGCCGTAAAGGAGAGCGTAGAGATGGAGAGCACGTGACAGGACGGCATTTCTGACCTGACGCTGAGCGGAGACTCTACGGACAGGCCGAGCAGGGCGCAGGCGTCCCGGGTGAAGATGTTGCAGATCTCGGCCCACTGGTTGGTCTCGAGCAGACCGCGGTACGGAGAGTTCTCGATGCCGTTCCGCAGGTAAACCAGGCTGCCCATTAACACCTGGATATCTACACACCAACAGCAGATGAACCAGACAGTAAACCACACAGAGAACAAGATCAGTGGGTTAAAGTGATAAACATGATCGGGGGGGGGCAAGCCAACCCTCTCTTTCAAGTAAATATGCAGCAGTAGCTATGTTTCCCTCCAAGCTGCGAATTTAAAATGAACGTCGCATAAAACATCTGCGAATAAAGCACTGTTTCCATCCCGTGTGTTCCAGAGAACAAAATCGTGACTCCTGGGGGAATCAGCGCAAAGAATCAATACAAACGGAAAAGGTGTTGCGACCAGGGAAGCCGCAGTGTGTCCTCTGGCTGTAACATCAACGGCAGGTTTACGTTAATATATTATATTATCTAATACGTTATTGTTTCTATAGTAACAGCTCATACACAGGGACTCGTACGGCAGACATTCCAACAAAGTAAAACAACTGCTGACGTGGTCTAACTATGAACCGTTAAAATGCGTGACGTGTCGTTCATGGATAAGTTCACGGAATAACACTCCAGCTCTGCTCTTTTTTTTTTTTGTTTAGTAAAAAACATCTAGAAACAGGTTTAATAATCATATTTGGTTCACTGTGAGTTTATAATTAGAAATATTATATAACTGACAACAGTCTGGATATTTTCACGTGCCGAGATGTTGTTTTTTGCAGTGTGATCTTTACCGCTCCGTGTCTCACCTCTCTGATGCTGGGCGGCGAACGGTTGGAAGTGGCGAGCGTAGTGCAGAGCCTCCAGCTGGTTCTCCACACCTCCGTTCAGCAGGCTGATGAAGTAGAGCCGGTGCAGCTTGAACTCCAGACTGCTGTTCAGATCCAGAAGCCTCTGTCTGTTCGTCACAGCCCATCTGGCAGAGACACAACACACACAGTGGATTTATTACAGTCATTTGCTCAGTAGGTGTCCTCGTATTATTACAGAAAAGTCCCGAGCAGCTCACGAGCTCTACACTCACTCTAGCGCCGGTCGGAGGTCCTGCATCCGTAAAGCCTCTAGAATGCGATTGAGCTCCAGAAACGGCTGCTTCATGCTCATGTCGATGACCACGCCCGACTCCTACCACGGAGAGAGGCGAATAAAGTACTTTTCACAATTATTACGTCACAGCGGCTGTAATCCTCATGCAGCGCTTTGAAACCCGAGAGAAAAGCTGTACCTGACAGAGGTCTTCTGCGACGCTCAGCATGCCCTGTCGGTACAGGTGCTCCACGATGGTCTCGCTCAGGTTCCTCTGCTTCTCAGACGAGTCCCACACCGTCTCGGCTACTACGGCGCTCACCTCCGCGTCGAAGTTCTGCAGAGCGTAAAGCCTCGTTACGTGACATTTAAACACGTGACACGTTTATTTATTTTTTTTTTTAAATCCCTGCATCTCCCGTCTCCTGATTTAAGGGAAAGAGAAAGCGACTTTTTCCAGGAGACCAGATCTGGGTTTGATGAAATGTTTATTCTCACACCTGCATGTACGGTAAGCGGAATTTTATAATAAACAGTCCACTTTATTACGCAGCCTGTTGAATGTACTGTTCAACACACAGACCTCCAGGGCCTCGTAGTGAACGATACGATATGATACGCAGGTCCTGTACAGCCCTAGAACATTCACCTCAAGACTAAGGGCTCAGAGGATCTACGTGTCTTAACTACAGTGTGACCGAAGACTCTGTTATTCAGAGAGAATGAGAAAAAAAAACAGAACAAGAAAGACAGAAAGAAAGGAATTAGAAAAAAAAGAAAGGAATTAATTTTACGAAAAATAAAATAGAAAGAAAGAAACAAAGCAAGGAATAAGAAAAAAAAAAAAGAAATAAGAAAAAGAAATTATAAGAAAGAAAGAAAAGATGGTGTTTCTAAGTAAGAAAAAGAAAGGCAGACTCTATGAGAGAGAGATAACGGAGTGATGATGGAGGAGAGACTGACTCTGTCGATGGCTTTGCCCACTTTGGACACGCTGCCGTGGATGTCCTTGTGTCGAGACGCGAGCATCTGCACCGTCTCCTTGATCTCCTTACAGCACTGCGCCATGGTCTGAGAAAGCACTGATAGATCTGTATCCTGTACACCTGAGAGGAGAAACATACAATAACACTCTCAGCAGTAGCTCTGGAACATGCGAGACCTCACTCCAACAGTCCAAAAGCACCTTCACAACTGTTACACCAGTGATCACGTCCGAGTCGGAGACAAGTAGAAACGAAAAAGCAAGAAGCGGCACACGGCAACGGAAGAACTAAACCAAAGGAAGGTAGCAGAATGTAGAAGATCAGACAGTTATATATCAATTGTTTGTTGGTCCACATCTCCAGAACATCTCAGTTTGTAGCTGCGATAATATTTATTTATTTATGAAAAAAAGAGTCGATTCAGAGTCAAATTGCTTTCGAGATGACTCATAAGCGCACCAACACCACCTCGCTCAGTCTCTCTCGGACCCTTTCCAGTAAAACAATCTGAGACAACACCTGTGAACCATCTGGAAGTTATATAACTAGACGTTTTTCCAGTTTGGGTGAGTCTGAGCCACAGAATCCTGTTACCTGAAAATCTCTTCACCTGTATCTGTATCATTTTGTGAACAGACAGGTGTTCCTATTATAGCGGCCGGCGAGCGCGTGATGCCCGCTTCCTTCCGACGCTTACCGAAGGTGACCAGCTGGCTGCGCAGCTCGCAGACGTTCCTCAGCAGCTCGTCGAGACGTTCCTCTGACTGGTGTCCGTACGTCACGAACCTGTGCAGCACCTTCTCCAGCTCGCGCTCCACACACGCACATTGCTCCATGGCTCTGTCGCTTGTTCTCGATCACACATACGGCAGGAGCGACGACACCTACACGTACAACACATACATGTAAAGTTCATCAGCTGATTATAAATAAATAAATAAATAAATAAATAAATAAATAAATAAAATCATGACATGTAACTTAATCTTTAGAAATATCACGACCTCTACAATTTATTGTTAGTTAGGCCTGAAGTTTCTTTTGTTCCCTCGGTTTTCATGTCGCTTAACGGTTTCCTCCATTACCCACAATGCAGTTTGACCACCTGATGTTCAGAGGGATTTATGATTTATAGCCCACGCTTTATATCTACCTAAAGAGAGCAATGCAGCAGCGCTTTAGTTCTCCAGTCCATCTAGCATTCTCTCACCTCCTCCTCATCTGTTCACGCTACACTCGAACACATCAGCTTCAAATGCTTTCGTGGTAACATCGCCAGCGTAAATACCATCGCACTAGTCATCTCACAGACTAGCCTAACCCAGGCTCCATGGTAACTCGCCATCAAACTGCATTCTGGGACTTTCTTCATCCATCTACCCATCCATCCATCCACCCATCCTCCCACATACCTGCCCATCCATCCATCTACCTACCCAGCCATCTACCTATATCCTTCCACATACCTACCCATCCATCCATACACCCATATATCCTCCCACATACCTACCTACCCACCGATACATCCTCCCACATACCTACCTACCCATCCATACACCCATATATCCTCCCACATACCTACCTACCCATCCATACACCCATATATCCTCCCACATACCTACCTACCCACGCATCCATCCATACACCCATATATCCTCCCACATACCTACCCATCCATCTATCCACCCACATACCTACCCATCTACCTATATCCTTCCACATACCTACCCATCCATCCATACACCCATATATCCTCCCACATACCTACCCATCCATCTATCCACCCACATACCTACCCATCTATCCACCCACATGCCTACCCATCCATCCATATATCTACCAACCATCCATCCATCTATCTATCCATCCATATATTTAACCATCTACATATCCATCCATCCATATATCCACCAACATACCTAACCATCTATCCTCCCACATACCTACCCATCCATATATCTACCAACCATCCATCCATCTATCCATCTACATATCCATCCATATATTCATCCATCTATCCATATATCCACCAACATACTTACCCATCCATCCACATATCTACCAACCATCCATCCATCTATTCATCCATCTACATATTCATCCATCTACATATCCATCCATATATCCACCAACATACCTACCCATCCATCCACATATCTACCAACCATCCATCCATCTATTCATCTACATATCCATCCATCCATCCACCAACAAACTTACCCATTCATCCATATATCTACCAACCATCCATCTATTCATATATTCATCCATCTACATATTCATCCATATAGTCATCCATCTATTCATATATCCACCAACATACCTACCCATCCATCCATATATCTACCATCCATCTACATATCCACCAACATAGCTACTATCTATCCATCTATCCTCCCACATACCTACCTACCCATCCATCAATCCTCATACCTACCCATCCATCCATCCTCATATCTGCCCAACCATCCCTCTACCCATCTATCACTCTAATCAGCTCTACAACTTTGGGCACCCTATCTGTCTGTGTCTATCATTTTGTCTATTGATTTCTTTAAGGAATCTCTCAACAGTGTAAACTCACATGCATTTATGCATTTTATTATTATAATTATCATCTTTTATTTTTTATTCAGAAGTCGCACTATGGTGGCGTTTTAATTACCCTTGATGTTAATTTTAATAGGTTAAAACTGTATTATTTGTGCAATACAGTGCAATTGTTGTTGTTTACACCGAGCTGAACTGAGTCTGAAATAAATAAACAGACGCCAGCTTTTTTTTTTTTTGATAGCTTTTTTCGTTTTAGAGATCAGCTAATTACACCCAGACTGCTCCCATTTACAGCCATGGGGGAAACATAAATAACATTGACAGCAAATATATGATGAATCATTTGTGAATTATAATACTGTAATTTAAAAAGAAAGAGATATAGAGATAGAGAGAGAGAGAGACCAAAACAAACAGAGGAGCAGTGAGCTATGCTAGCAGGCTAATCAGGACAAACAACAGCTCGGTGGTTAAAGGACTTTAAGAAAAAAATAGGTTATTAAAAAAAGATTACACACTGACAACGGCTATAAAATATATCCACAGCATTTCACTGTATTGTTAAACAAAACATGCATTACTTATTTGTCGTAAATACGTGTAAAAAAAATTTTAAAAAAATAAAATAAATAAAACAAAACGTACTCGCCTGTTGTTGTAGCAGCAGCACTCCTCCAGCAGACGTCCCTGGAAACAGGAAGCTCCTTTTCTATTCGGACTGCATCCCAATTCACACACCAAGTGCACTAGGTAGGGTGCACGAGCTAACACGACCTAACGCAGACCGAGTGCGGACATGTAGGAAGCAGGACTCTATTTGAACTTCAGCCAGTCATTTCAGTGAGTTTACTAGACTTAGTGCCTTCTACTGAGCAGGAGGATGAAACAGCGGTGTGATTCTGCACTGAGTAACGAATAAAACACTCCGTATGTACTATTACAGCAATTTATCCCTCGATTACCAACAAATACGTTTTTTCCTTCATTTAAGAACTACTTGCTATCATTTTTATCCGTTTAGAGCTACATACATGCTAGAATTTGTAAAGGTTGTAATGGGAATTGTATTGGAAACTCTAATGGTCCTTGTGGGTCTCTAGTAGTAATTTATTGCCTTCTGTTGGTGGCATGTTATGTCCAGTGGATACCAATAATGGTAATGGTTTTAAAGGTTAGCTGATGGTTTGTAATGGTATTTGTAGTGGGAACCATTAGAATTTCTCTAATGGTTTCTATTGGGGGGTTATTTTCAGCAGGGGTTAAAAGAATTTATTCATTTATTCATCATTTGCCAACAATCTTTTATTTAAAGATGTTATGTTAAAGACCTGTTATCATTTTTATCTGTTTAGAGTTACATACATGCTTTTTTTAACTGTAGAAACCCTCATATCATTTGTAATGGTTGTGATGGGAATTGTAATGGATACTGTAATGGTCCCTGTGGGTTTCTACTGGTAATTTGTTGCCTTCTATTGGTGGCATGTTATGTCCAGTGGATACCATTAAGAATCAATAATGGTAACGGTTTTAAGGGTTAGCTGATGGTTTGTAATGGTATGTGTAGTGGAAACCATTAGAATTTCTTTGATGGTGTCTATTGCTTTTTTCTTCAGCGGGGGTTAAAGACATTGATTCATTATTTGCCAACAAATCCTTTTTTTTTCTTTATTTAAATAAATGTATTTATTTAGAGATGACTACCTGTCATAATTTTTTATCCATTTTGAGTTACATGTAATGCTGTTAACCAAGCTTATTATTATCAACAATATGTTTTTTGTCAAATGACAATCTTTTTTTTTTTAAAAAAGAAAAAAAAAATCTGTTTACTAGTAGTTATGAGGAGCATCTGCCATACACGTCCCCGTGAATGATCCATTACTATAGAAACTATAATGTATTAAAACGAGCGCACTAATATGAGGTCATCAAAGGTCAGATTCGGGAATGGTAGAAAATCATAATCATCTTTCGTTTTGACTCATTTTAGGGAAGGGTGCCAATAATTTCAGAGTTGACTTTTCCCCACCCTTTATACTATTTCAGTAGGGCCGGGCGATATATATCGATATAATACTGGTATCGTGATCACTGATTACGCGATACACTTCTCGGAGATATCGTTGGTATGGTGATTTATTGTTGACGTTTTTAATCCTCATAAATGAAACGGTACTGAACGGATGCCGTCGATTTTGACGTAATCTTTTTTAACTTAATCTTCTTGGGTCTTTGTAGGCATTTAAGAAAAGTATGATCAAATTCAGTTTCATGGGTTTTTGTTTATTTTACTACTGTTGTGCAGACAGCTTGTTAGCTAAATTATATATCGTGATACGCATCGTGTAGCATAGAAAATTTCCTCAAGTATGATGATATATTTTTGTCCTATCGCCCGGTTCAGTATTTTCATTAGTTTTAATTAGGTATTGGTTATTTTCACCAGGTAGTGGACGTGTCATGTTTTCGGGTTTGTCCGTCTATCTGTATATGATAGTGCGATATCTCCAGAATGATCGGCTGAATGTTTATAAGACTGATATGAAGTTATGATCGTAACCAGCAGATTAACCGATTCAAAGTCACAGCAAGGTCAAATGTCTGAAATAGTTGTTCTATAACAGCTTCCTTCTTATTTGTTTTTATATATATATATATATATATATATATATATATATATATATAATTTCATTATAAAACAAAACTTATACAATTATAGGAACTGTGTGAACCACTGATTTTGCTCAAGACCCCATCAATAATCACCTACTGCCAAAGATAAAGTGTGTGTGTGTGTGTGATTCAGATCATGAATCTAAATGACAATACAAATTCATTCATTGATATTTTACAGCATGTATAATCCATGTCAACTCCAGTTTCCTTCCACTGTCCAAAAAAAAATAACGCTACTTTGTCCAAAAATGTGAATGAGTGTGTGTGTGTGTGTGTGTGTGTGTTGCCCTCTATTGTACTGGTGTTCCATCCCAAGTGAACTGTCCCACCTCGGACCCAGCGTTCCTATGGATTGTCTCCGGATCCACCGCAACCAAAAGTCCTTCATTTTGGTACAGTATGTCATGTGGAGTAGAGGTCGATCGGTTATCGGCAGAGATCCACACCGATAAGTTTTTCGAGAAAGGGTCCGCCGTCATTATTACATGGTACGAGAGCGGCCTCTAGAGGCGAAATAAAAACTATCGCTGACTCATTTTATTGCGTTATTTGAAGTGTTTTTTGTTCATTTTGGACGTCTCTGTTTTTATTCGTTACTTGGAGCGTTACCTTCCGGTTCGATTTTGATGTACATCTTTTATTTACTTTAATATGTATTAATAGTTCATATATATTAATATTTATATACTTATTTCATTTTTTAAAGCACAGTACATTTTCATAGTAAATTCCGTTACGCTTTCATTCAGAATCGAGTGATTAAAAACTAACACGGTGATCGGCAGGTACGTACCGCCCCACTTAGTTATCGCTATCGGTAGAAATCACTATCGCTCCACCTCTAATATGGATTTTAAAAAGAAAAAAAACAACGGTGCTGTTTCCATAAAAGAGTCCATTTCGACTGACGGAAAGAAGCGAGTCTCTACTGTAAAACTTTACTTATAATATTTTCATATACACAAAGGAGTACAGTACAGTTGAAGACGATTCTAACATGGCAGCAACGACTTTGCCCCACTTTCCCCAGACCAAACCGGTGTGTGTTTCGTCTTCTTTGCAGCACCAAAGCACACTCGGATTGGGCAACTAACACGCCATACAAAACACACACACGCACGCACACGTGTGCAGGCACACACACTCACACACACACACACACACACACACACACACAGAGAAATGTACAACAAAAGTGTAAAACAGTGAGAACTGATTCTACAAAGTCCATAAATATGAAGAGACTAAAGGAACACAAACATGCTTTTTTGTTTCGACAAGAAAGATGGCCGCTGTAAAGATTACAACAACAACAAAAAAGGACAAAAACAAGTGGGGCAGGAGCTTTAACATTCAGTGGATATCAAAAGAGAATGATTGTAAGGCCAAAACATTGTTCAAACAATAATAATAATAATAATAATAATAATAATAATAGTAATAAAAAGAGTGTCCTTCATTTGGAACAGCAGTCTCTCGCTTTCGTCGGGTAACTCACTAGTCGGGATTTTCAGATTCTGTAACGTATTTTCATTCTGTTGGCTCGAATAAAAAATAAATTCACATCTCCAGAATACAAACCAGACACTTAATGACTTTTTTTTTTAAATGGTTTCAAGTTTGGTGAACAAGATTCAGAACGTCCACGAGGAATTGATGTAGACCCTTCAGGAACGCCGTCTGAGGTAAAAAAAAAAAAAAAAAACAACAACAACAAAGAAAAAAAAAGGCACAAAGCTGTCATCGTCTAGTGGGTGCACCACTACGCCGTTCTCAAAGTCTCCACTAACGTTCCATCCAATGCTAAATGCTAACTTTCGTCGTGTCAGCGAGGTCGGCAGTTCAACTTTTAGATGCATTTCCTTTTTTTTTTTTTTTTTTTAAAAACTTACTTTCCTTCGAGCGTCTACCGGGAGCGTAAATTACCGTCTAATCATCTAATCCATCTCACGATGAGAACCACGTCGGCCTGGTTACAGAAACCATGTGACGGGACAGACACTAATGGAAAAATATTCTGAACACTGGACATGAGGAAGCAATCGAAACGAAGCACCGGTGTGGAAACTTTTTATAAAAAAGTGAGCCGGCTGGACGTTGTTGTTTTTTTTTTTTTTTTTTTAGGTCCAAATTTCTGCATTAAAGTCTTTAAAAAAAAAAAAAAAAAACCCTCTCAAAGTCCATTGTATATGCAAAGACAACTCTAGAAGAATCAGAAACAGAGCGTACCCTGCAGAGGAGGAAGCACAAGGGTACTTTAAAGAAAAAAAAAACATCCACCAAATGATTTTTTTTTTTTACAGTGTTTTAAAAAGACCTTTTCATTCTTAACTCACACGTTAACTGAATTATTATTATTATTATTATTATTATTATTATTTTTCCCCACATGTGTGGGTTTGTACGGTCCGTGACCGGAGTTCGGCACGGGTCGTTCTTGCGAAACCCTTTGAAGAAGAAGAAGAAAAAAAAAGAATCATCTTTGAAATGTTTTCACTGCAGGCTTGAGAATGAATCGGGTGTGACGAGGAGAACACGCTTACTGAGAAATGAAACGAACAGAACCATATGAAAATAAGAACTGCAGATCGGAAGCGTAGAGTCGAAGAGTAGTATCGCGGATAAAAGTCTGTCCGCTCTTGAAATGCTTTCACGAATCCTGACCGGGTCGGGGCGTGAAACGTCCGCGCGGCACAGAAATCACATCTTGATGCCTGGAATGTCGACGTAAAAAGTCTCGAAGTGAAACCGTAGTTTTAGTCGTCTCCAACCCAGAAGGACGTTCTCTAACAACTCCGGCTCTTAAACACTGATTCGAGCGTCACGGCTGGGGATCGAGTCACTTAAAATCCTGTTTGCTGCACTTAAAACTCTTGATCACAATTTGTTTTAGGGCTTGTGATTGCCGAAAGCTTTTTTTAAAATATATATATATATGTGTGTGTATATAATTAAATTTATTGTCACCAAATTCTGAATGGGACACACAGAACCAGCCTACCAATTATACGAAAGCATGGTCAATATCCAAAAGTGCATCGCTGAGATCAGGGGTCAGGGGTCTTATCTGAATTTCACCCATGTGGCTGCGGGTTTCCGTTCTAACTAAGCAGGAGAAACGCCTGATTCCATCTCAAACACAATCTGAAGTGGAGAATTATCATTTAGCACGGCGTCTGAACTCAAATCTGTCAAGATATAAGATTTGTCCATCACTAATATTACCTTCCTGGATCTAAACGTTTCCTTAAAGCGCACCTATTATGGTTTTGAAACGTGCCTGATTTTGTTTTAAACGTCTCATACGATAGATTTACACGCGTACGAGGTCAAAAAACACTTCGACGTGATCGTAATTTAAACCGCAGCGTTACTTTTTTCCCCCCGGTGTCACAAACGATTCGTTCAATGATCCGTTCTAAAGGATTCGTTCTAGACTTCTCCTTTCAGAGAGCGTACTCTGCTCTGATTGGTCCGACGTCCCGGTCTGTCGTGATTGGTCTGTCAACGAGCGGCCGATGAAGACCGGAGGCGGGGCTTTTTGTTACAAACCTACGCTGGTCTGTACAGGAAGTAAAGTCTGGAATCACTAACGACTCGATTCAGCTGTTCAGAATCGGTTCCTTCGTTTGGGAGTCGATAACCCCGTTTGTCGTGCGCTTTGATTTTTGAAAGTTTGCAGACGTTTTACATTCACAAACAGCTACGTATAGAACACATTACATGAAAGGTCATATTTGAAAAACCATAATAGGTGCACTTTAAATAACCACGACTGGGCCAAGGCTCACTTTCACAGACTCAGAATCTGAATATCTCTCTCTCTCTCTCTCTCTGGAAAAAATTAACTAAGAGACCACTGTAAATTTTTCTAAAATCAGTATCTCTACATATTTGGCAGCCATATCATCCCAATGTCTGTTGAATTCCAACACGGGCCCACCTCATTCTACTGAATGACGTACCGATTAGGCGATCACCTGAACCAAATCTCATTTAACGAGGAAAAGTATAAAAACCACTGCTGTGGTCATCGCTATGCTCTTGCGATACGACCGGCTGGATGTCAAGGACAGTGCTAGTACTAGGGATGTCACGAGAACCGATACTTCGGTACCGAGTCGGTAAAAACGTCACGGTACTTGTTTTTCTGCACTAGTGTGTGAACCGATTCTAATGGAGGTTTCGAGGTTGCGATTCCTCCGGACCTGAAGGGGGCAGCAAATACGCGCACGTGTTTTAGCCTGTCCACAAGTGGTGAAGAAGAAGAAGAAGAACGCCTACAAGCGCACGGGAAAAGTGGAGAGCGTGCCGAGACGCGCGGAAGCCGTGATTATTCCACCGGAAACGGATTTCTGAACTCTTCCTAAGTCAAGACGTCCGGTCTCGCGTTGTTTAAAAATGAATACGGACTTCCTTTCTTTACGTCACTCGAGGTCCGACAACACGGACGATCTTTTCCGTCGTGGTTATTTTTGACCGGTTATCGTTCTCTGCGAATAAATGCTCTAGATGACGATATTTTTTCATTCGGGCTTGGGGAGAAATCGTGTCAGTACGTTATAGGATAAAACAAAAATGTTCAATCGTTTTACCCAAACACATGCCTGCTGATAATTTAGCAGTGGTCTCTTCATTTTATCCAGAACTGTACACACACACACACACACACGTACGTACGTATGTATTTAGCACTGTGTTATCTAATTTGACCCAAATACCAATCTACGTTAACAGGACCGGTGTTAAGCGTTTAAAAGTCCGTTTTTAAGAAAGATTCACGTGTTCTTTAAAACGCGGTGACAAGTGTTGCTGCCCGAACTTCAAGCTCACCAGATGTCTTCCGTCCTGTCCGTGGTTTGCCAAAGAGAAAAATGTAAACAGTAGGTGGAGATGACGAAAAAGAAACGAAAAGAAACACAAAGAAGCACCAGACAGTAAGTTTACACCCAATACTGGACGTCTGACTGAACAGCCAGAGGTCCACAGCACCACTGGATTTTTCCAGTCCCATTCGTCTGAAATGGACTTGGGTAAAAAGGCAAGCTGACTTCGGTCTCGATCTCAGTGCGTCGCCCGTGTCCGTCAGAGTGGAAAAAGAGTTGCGCCCAGCTGAGCGTGCGCTAGCTGATCTCTGAGCATCTCCGGATCTGAGATCAGATTCCCTGCTTCGTCCCTACAGGCTACAAAGTGTAACTGACAGAGAAATGGCGCTTCGCTTCACCTGTCTCGGTCGCCGAGGCCGTCTGGCGATCGAGTGCGTGACTGATGTTTCGATGGATAGATGGATGGATGGATGGATGGATGGATAGTAAACACAAATTGCTCACTTCCCCCTATACGACTCGTCCTCTAACCCTTCAGCGTCAAAGTCTTCGTCTACGCAATTTTCATCATCCCCCTCGTCCCCGTACCATGACTTTTCATAATCCTCCTCTTCGTCCTCGTCATCGAAATCGTCGTCGTAGTCCACCTCCCCGTCCTCATCCTCGTCTCCTATGACCTCCAGTCCCACGTCCTCGCCCCCGCTCAGCCCTTCCACCACCTCTCCGTCCTCTACCTCGGCCGTCGTGTTATCTTTCGCGCCTTTAGACGGAGAAGAGGCAGAAAACAGGTCTTCGTCCAACACGACCTCGTCGTCAAAGGGCAGTCGCCGGCTGCTGTAGGGCGTTCTCCTGGGGGCGGGAGGGATGTAGAGCTCAGCGGTGGGCGAGGTTAGCCTGCACTTGGTCGCGTTGGGCGGCGGGGATAAGGCAGGCATGTACTCGCGAATCTCACCGGGTTCCAGGGGGTCGGGGCCACACGGGTCGTGTTCGCTGCACGAGAGCTTACCGTCCAGCTTGGAGATGAAGAGCATGCCGTCACGATGCTGCTTGCAGTACGAGCTGGGGCACATCTCGCAGAACGATGCCGCCTCCTTGCCACACTCATTACACTGGTGCCACGGGCACTCCCATCGACCTAAAGCAAACACGCACACACACACACACACACACACACACCTAGCTTCATCATGGGGCATTTAGGGCTAGTTTCCTTTGTTGTTTATCCACAGTTTCAGTTTAATATGATGACACGACTATCTAAATAAACCCTCACCGATATTCTAATGAGAATGGAGTCTGGTGTTTCCGGCGTGGAGCTGGGATTTAGCCAGGAGGGCGAGTCGACTCTCTCGGTCATGGTGGGGTGCGTCCTAAACATGCCGTTACGTTCTCACGCCGTTTTAACACCTGTTCGTTTTAATACGCGTGACCGCAAAACGCAACCAGACACCGTCTAAAGATTCGCGTGCCTTCGTGTGTTCTCACCTGCGGGTCTCTTGGACAGGTTCAGACAGTCGGCGTGGTAAACTTTGGGGCAGCCGGGCTTCTTGCAGGAGATGATTTGCCCGCCGTCTCCGCAGTAGAAACATTCGTCCTCGCGCTCCTTCACCACCTGCAGCTGGCTCTTCCTCTTCGCGGACATCTTCTTCTTTCCTTTACGGGCCTTGTCCTCCGACGGGGGCTGGTTCTGAAACAGCGGGGTACATGTACATGCGTAACGGTAATGCGTAGTGTCTTCCCCTGCCTTTAAGTAAGTAAGAACACAGCGACCACGTTCGGTGTGGAGCAAAACAACCGGTCGGAGAGGACGTCCGAGCGACGTGGTCTCGGTCCGCTACCCAGTGAAGACCGGTGCCGTTCAATTGCGGCACGAAAGCCAGGAAGTGACCCAAACGAGCCACGTTTCGGTATTTGCAGCTTTTCTTTGTTGTTGTTTTTTTTCTACAAGCGAGCTGATAAAAGTCCTCGTGCGATGAAAACGGAACTTTTCTGGCTTTTAGTAAGAATATATCGGCCTTGAGGTTATCTCCAAGCTAGTGTTCTCCTAAACATCGACCAAATTTGGAAGATATACGCGTTCTAAATTTACAGTCTCTCTCTCTCTACCACCGATACAGATCGACAGTTCTGATGACATCGTTCTGCACTTCAGACTTCCCGCCCCCCGACGTTATAAAAAAAAAAAACCAGCCGAGGGAGAGAGATCGTATCGGCGAGCACGGGTCGCAAATGTGTCTTTGGCTGTTCGTGACGGGCGTCTTTCCACCGCGCTAACATGTCCGGGCTGTGAGCTATTTAAAAAGGGGGAGGAGCCACTCGATATACATCCCAGATTACGTGCAGTGTGAAATGTGAAACAAACCGAAAGTATTAACGTCGCTCCGATTCGGAGTCGAGAAACGGACTACCGCGGGTGTAAGCCCAACAAATCGACTTCAGTTCTCGAGAAATAATCCACAATCAGTGCGAGGAAGAAGCACTGTCCAACCATCGTCCAATCAATCTCCTAGCTCCATAAAATAACATCTAACGTTCACTGTTTGGTGTGTATGTTTGTGTATGTGTGTGTGTGTATGTGTGTGTTGCCTATCCCTAATGTATTGATCATTAAGAACCACGTTGCACGCCGTACCTTCGGTCGCACGCCCAGGAAGCCGCTGCAGTTCGGCGCTCCGCATTTACACACCGTCTTGCCGTTTCCCAGACACTCCAGGTTATAGTTGAAGGTGAGCTCCACGCCTGCAAAACAGTCGGACGAGGCCGTTAAACTAGAACCGAGTCAAAACGTTCTCCGTTTACCTTAACGGAAATCACCGGTGCTTCTTTCAAAGATCGATTTCCGGAAAGCTTTGAGTCGAAATGGAGGGAAGGGGGCGGGGCATGAAGGAGCTCAGGGTAAATATCGCAGAGTTCGATTGTAATTTGGGGGGGGGGGGACACCGCGGATAAAGTAATAACCGAAAGCCTTTCTCACCTGCAGGGACGTCCACGAGGGCGAAGAGCCCGACTCGCGTGTCCCCGTTCACTGTCCATTTCTGAGTCTCGCAGTTGGGCTGGCAGCAGTGGTTCATGAAGCGCGCCTGGTTTCCCTTCGGCCCTGCGTCGATGATGCGGTCCTGAACGTTGGGGGCGGGGAAAACAAATCGCCGCTCGCGTTAAGGAAAGGGGGACAATCTGATCTCATATAACGCTTACTTAAAAGAAAACATACTGCTCGTTAAATCTGGTGCTGGAAAAGACGGACAAGTCATTTTCATTCCTAAATTCACTCTAATGGAGTATCATAAACGTGTAAATGAGTTACGAGGGAAGACTCGACACTGTTTCAATACGAGTATGAGCAAATGTAAAGACCAAGCATCTTAAGTGAATCGCCTCACCGTCGATGCGCGGACAAGAACGACGCCATTTCGACGTGTCATTGCTCGCGTGCTGTACCGACTGAGGAAGGGTGAGGTACAGAGGACCGTTTCGTGTGTTCTGAAGACTTGCCTTATCCAGCGTGAGCATGTAGAAGTTGCTGATGTCGTTCTCCTGCGCGTGTCTGATCCGGGCGCGACACTCCTCCTCGTCGATCACCTCGCCCACGTACTCGCTCACAAACGCGCCCTGAAAGGAGCATCGAACGGATTCTCTTCAGATTCAGCGTGCCTGCGCGCTGGCCTAACGCCAACCACTTCAAACAACGAATACGTCGAGGATTCCGCCGCCGTTGCCATGGTGACAGAAGCCGCGAGTTTTGCTCTCCACCCAGTCCTGTCATCGGTTTCTTCCTCTATCGTGTGCGCCTGTTCTGTGTTAGTTTGTCTATGGGCTCGGTATATCGTATACGCGAGCTCGTGCGCTGGTAAGATGTGACCCTGGCTGCCATCTTCCTGACATTACATCGTGTCATCGTGGAAATTCGTTAGCTTAATCGCACGCGCTTCTGTCTTGCTACTTCAAGCAGGACCGTAGCCGAGCTAGTGGATTTTTAAGAATTTTTTTAAATCGTCAAACACTTAAAAGGCGTTCGTCTCGAACAAACCGTATATAGGACGTCGAATAAAGTGAAAAATCGCTAACGTAAGTAATCATGTGAGAGCCACAAGATCGACATCGAGCTGCTTACGTTTGTGGACGCCAGTTCGTCGGCCATTTTTTCCGAGCTGAGAGGCTTCAGAAAACGTGGCGTCATTTCCAGCGAGGGAACACAGCGAGCATCGGCTCTCCCCGGTGCATTGAGACGGCCCTTAAAATGGCCGCCTCCCTGACTACAGAACTAGAGAGCCGATCGAGACGTGCCCCATGTATACCCGAGCGTTTCTTTTTATAAAATAATTAAGATTACTAAAGAACTGAAGGACGGCCAGCACCGAGCCCTGAGGAATCCCTATCACTTTACACGTCGCCATTTAGTTTTTATACGTCGAGTCCTTTATTATTTTTACGTGTTATGTTTAGGTCGTTCCTATAAATTCCTGTAAGTCATGCTAAGCCACATTTTAATGAATGAAACATCATCTATTATCATATACCGTACATTTATTATCACTAAGTAACAGCTAATCGCCAATGAAGTGTCCTGATATCAAAACATTATGGACAAGGGACAAATAGGGAAGTGAAAGACATCATGATCTGAAGCAGGGTAGAACCGCGCTTACGTTTTTTGGACTGGATCGACATCCCGATTGGTCAAAGAAATAAATAAATAAATAAATAAATAGATGACAAGCGTATATTTTTCCATCGGGACGCGCTCTCACCTTCTTGATGTCGCTGATGCTACGGAGCCCCCAGCCGCGTGACAGCGTTCTGAAGATCTCCACCGTCGTGTATTCGCGTTTGGTGAAGCACTGGTTCTGGCACCTCTCTCCTGCCGCACACACCTGCGGGTGGCACTCGTACATCAGCATGCGGTTGATACACTCCGAGTCCATGCCGCATGGGTTCTCGTCTGTGGCCTTGCAGTTACAGCGCGGGATCTCCGACAGGTCCGCCGTCACGATCTGCACCTTGCCTACTGGTCGGTTCACCTGGAGGGAACCGGAGTGAGTTAAGGGGACGTAAATAAATACCGCTAACAAATATTCAAACCTTAATCACATGGAATATTTTTTCCCCGAGATCTCCGATATAGTCTCAAATCCACATCAACAGACCTTGGGCATGAACTAGAACATAGACGCTAATGTACACGCGTCTTCTGTGCCCTGAATCGACTTGTCACCCAACCAATTTAATAAAGTCTGTGCAAAGATTTGACATTTACTGCGTATTCGTGCGTCTTCTCACGTTCGTGCAGCCATTGAGATGGGATGTCATGATGTGTTCTTGACAGTGGAAAAATCGACAGGAAGAATGGGGACCCACCTTAATGTGTCTGTATGGCGGGGGCTTCTTGTCGTTCTTCCTATCTTCCTGAAGCTGCCTCATCTCCTTCTCCGCCTGGAGCTCTCGGAATCGCTCGGCAGCCTCGTTTAAAGCTGTACAAAGTAAATATCGATAGTAGCGTCGCTCAGTTCAGTTCGCACGATCGTTCTAACGATAAAAGCCATCGGATATTTTCGATCGGCGTTAAACGAATGGATCGTTTTATCGCCGCGGGTCTGTTGTAAGATCACCCAGGACGCTGTTGGGTTTCTGTGTGTTTAGCTGCTGAGAAAAGTGGGGGAGGGGACGGGAGGGGAGGGGAGGGGTGTGGGCCCCCTGCTGGGTGAACAGTTCACACCTCTCCACAAGAACACTGGTACGGAGATAAAAAAAACGGACAGCACGACGAAGGCCCTGTTTACACTACTGCTTTAAAGCGGTGTTTTGAAATGTAAACGATCCTCGTCCAGACCGGCGTTCCCGCTGCGTCTCAGAAACGATCTCCGTCCACACTACGCGACCGGATGAATTACGCGTGTCACGTGACCATTCATGTGAACCGTAAACTGTAAGCAGGAAGCTGGTCGCTTGCCGTGTACGGCTTACGCCGCTCGAAATGAGATCTGTCGGCGATTTCTCTAATCATAGCTCGCCTCTTGTGCATGTAGCGGCTGCAGTATTATATTTGCGTATATAAAATACGGAATTTAACGGCACAACGGCTGCTAGGAATGACGACGAAGCCAGCAGAGCTCGCGGTTCAGTCTCCGTGTTGTTGTGTATATAGCGTGACGGTCATACGGTAGGGGCTTGACGAATCGGTGAAGGACACACGATGATCCGGAAGACCCGATCAGGGAGCGAGTGTGGGCGGAGCCACGCCTTCGTTTTCGAAAGTCTTCGTTTTGGTCTTGAGTTTTCAAACCGAATCTGGGTCTTCTGCGTTTCCGAAAGTCTCCGTTTTCGAGGGTCGGAAACGCCAGAGTGGTGTAGACGGCAGGCGTAACCGTAGTGACGGTTACGCATTTTAAAACGAAAACGCACTAGTGTAAACAGGGCCTGAAGCTTTTGTGATAATAAAACACCGTATACAACTGGCACAGCCAGATTCTATTATTTAAACTCCATTTCTGGCTTCTGGTGAAAAGGCTTACATACAGTCAGTTCTAAACACTGGGCTACACAGCTAGACGATGAGGCTCGGGAGCAAGACAAGTCCGAACGTGTGCAGAACTGGATGGTTAGAACTTGCTCTAAAACTCTAAAGGTTCTCGCAGAGTTTACAACAGTTTATCTGAGCACCTTTCTTGTAGACAGCGTCCGTGCCTTTGCCCATTTTCTCCTTGTTCTGGGCGTCGCCCTCCATGTAGGGGAAGCAGCGCGCCTGGTACGTCCACACGTAGTCCTTGGAGCCGAAAAAGTGCACGGGGAACTCGCCTACCTCGTGCCTCAGGCGCGAGATGTTCTCAGGGACGTTCTTGGGTTGAGTCACCTCCGCTGGCCACCACCTGTTCGAATACACGTCGGGGCGGAGAGTTGAAACGTAACAAGTGTTTGAATGTCCAAAATAAGAAAAAGGGATATCGTTCGTTCTGGAAATGATCGACGCGGACGACTGCGGAACACCGACCTGTAGCGGCCCACTTTCACCCACAGGATGTCCTTGTAGTGGGGTTTCTTGCCTGCGCGACAGTCGTTGCAGTACCAGCTCTCTTTGGGCATGTCGATGTTCAGACACTCGCGGTGGAAGGCAGCAGGACAGGACTCGCAGCACAGCAGACTGCCCCCTAAACCAAAGCTCAAATATTACACGTCAGAAACGTCTTTCTAAAACCCAGTTCTGACTACAGCTTCCTCTGGAGTCTGAAATGTTTGCCGAGGCTCTTCGGCATTTACATAGATAAAACTGAGATAGTAATACAGTTACTCTGCAGTGCTTTAAAGGTGCGGTCTGTAACGTTTAAACGTGCTTCTAGACCCGCACCTCATGAATCCACCAAGAGTGGATTCATGGTTTTCTGGTCCCCGATATTAGCTCCGCCTCCACTGCCGCCATCTCTATGTCGCTACTCCTAATACTTTGCTGTAGTATATAAGATCCTGTTCTATACGCACGTAATACAGCACTGCTTTTAGTGTGGAACACTTCGTCAGGTTCGAGCGTGTTTACGTCAAACCGACACGCGCTCGTATAAACGAGCCTGAAAGACTTATGAGATGAATTTGTATTGTGGCAGTAAATGTGTCGAGGTGAGACCTTCGGAGCAGACGAAACACCAGCTGACGTTGATGTGCTCGTGGTTCTTGCAGCCTTTGCGGGGGGTGAAATGGTTGGGACACAGGAAGCTGTTGTTGGCCAGCGGAACACTTCCGGCGGCCATGCAGTAGTCATTCGCGTGGTACGCCACCGGACAGCGCACGCAGCGGGTCAGGCGACCTGTAGCGCATGCACACACACACACACGCACACACAGTCAGATACATGTCATCTTCCTACGTGTTTGGGTGAAAACACTATTTTAACTCGAGTGCTAGCCTTTCCTGTGCGTTAAACAGGGAAGTGGGAAGTTCTGAGCTGGAAACGGTCGGGAACGGCGCATAAGTAACGTCGAGCGCTACAATTCAAAGTGGATTGAAACGTAAACTGAACTTAAATGTGAATATAAACGTGACGTTCGGTTAGTTTTTGTTATCGAGGATCGATCGGTAAGTCTTTGTGAAATCACGGATGTCACGTTACATGGCGATATACAGTACACACTGCCGCGTATTTCCTCCTCGCGCCACACGGGTTTGTTTACGTTGTCACGTTGTTGTGTGTTTTGTTTTCATGTCCCGCCTCCTCCCATGTCCTGTCATTAGTCGTCTCCCACGGGTTTCCCGATTACTCTCGTCTGCTTTCAGTTTGCTCGGTGTTTACCTGCCCGCCTTTACAGCGCCTTTCTCTTCCGTGTCGTCGCTCTCCGCTTTCCCGATCTTGTCCGGCCCCCTAGTTCTAGTGTACTTCGGATTCTCCCGGCCGTTCGGTACGTTCACACGGACGACGATAATCCGATACGAACCCGATTAAGACAGTACTCTGATTAAGAAACTAGCATGTAAACCGAGATTATTGATGACCTTAATCCGATTAAGATCATACTCGAAGTAAACACAGATGGAATTAAGACGTGTGGAGTATTCCTGTTTTAGTCGCATTATCGATGTGCGTTACAGACATGTACACGCCTTAATCACACTATTAACGTCGTGTGAGAGTTTTCACCACGTACACACACGGCAGCGCTCGTGAGAGCGAACAAGAGAGCACGGCTGCGTCCGAAACCGCGTACTTACCTGCTATATAGTAGGAGAAATACACGTATCTCAGCTACTATATAATAGGCAAGTACGCGGTTTGGGACGCAGCCCACGGCTTCAAGCGGTCGTCCATTAGCACGTATAGCACGACAAATAATTAACCGCACTTGAAGCTTTCGTAAAAATTTTAAATGAAACACCCAAAACTGTCTACGGTTCCATAACGAAGACCAACTGTATGTCGATACGTGAAATTCCGGAGGGACGTCGGACGGCGTGGCGCGGTGACGTAATGATGTGTGCTGTTAATCGATCTGCGTTCATGTAACACGGGAACATGAAGGGAATATTCTAAACGTGACTCATGTACACACCTTAATCAGAGTATTGTCTTATTCAGAATAAGGTCAATAATTAGATTACTGCTGTCCGTGTAAACGTAGTCAGTGTTGTTCCCCGTCTGTCTAAAAACTGCCTGACTGCGTTCACGTTGGTCTCAGCCTTCGTTCCATGACACACACTCGTACCATTGTGTAGGTTCCTGACTAGACTACGCCTCACCCTTGGAGCTGGAGGGGTTTGCAGGGTTGGTGATGTAGCAGGACAAACAGACGTGGAGAGAGCAGCGGAAGCCTCGGTTCTGTTGTGTCGTGGGGGTGAATTTCATTATGCACTCCATGTGGTAGAACTTCCCACACACCGGGATCATGCAGCGCCGGACGTCCTCGCCCGGTTTCTTACACACAAAACACGTGTGCACGCCTTGGGGAGAAAGCGGAAACAGACGTTAAAAAATATCGTCCTAAGCAACACTAAAGCTTCCCAAGTGAGTTAACTCACCAGTACAGGTTAGTCAAGAGTGAACTCGCTTGTAGTGCACTTCGAAGCGTAATCACTTCTCTTTGAAGCGTTAGTAGATAGCGAGCGCAAATTCTACGCGGTTAAGACGCAACCTTAACTGTTCTACTATGATACGTTCTTCACTGAACCTCGAGTTAAAAAAGACCGCTACTACTCAAATGGCGAAAGAAACAATTCCGTGCAAATGCGATTTCGCTGGTTCGAGTAGTTTTCCGCCTAGTCTGCTCTGTCAGTTCGACGTCTGACCCAGACCTCGACCTCGCGCGTTCGATCTGGATCTGTCTGCACTGCTCTCGTTAAAGACTGTCAACTGTGACTGCATCTCTCTCGGAATACCTTCCCTGACGCTTTTCTAAGTGCTGTATTTATCCCTCGTTATATTCGCACGGCTGGGATACGTGACGAGCGGACGCGCTGTCGGCTTTCGCTTCTAGACGCGACAGCAGAGCTATGCGGAAAACGAAGGATCGGGTATTCCTGATAAAAGAGAGAAGAAAAAACCGAACGCTGCGCTCGAGTAAAAACTTGTAAGCTTGTGAAGCAAAAAAAAAAAAAACATCTGGCAACCGCAGACAACGCAAGCAGACAGAGCTCGTACGAGATGGGCTGTGAAGGTTCATACAGGCTAAAATGAAACATTGAAGCTACAGACACTAGACAGACGTTTCAATCGTCCACGGAGGTTCATTTCGGGAGTAAGCGCACTTCCTCTAGGTAGGGTCGGAGACTTTTCTCAGCTCACCGGTAGTGCACTCCTGGCAGATGAAGCGTCCTTTGGGGGTCTCGCTGAGGCCGATACACTGTAAGTGAAACGCCCCACAGCACTGTCCCTCGCACAGCAGCAACTCACCTGTCTTCTCACACACCTAGGGAACACACACCAGTCGGTAAAACCCTTCCTTTATCCTCGCACATACACAGGTCCAGCGCTTTCCTATCACATCATATGCACGTAATTCGCTACACATCGATCCGTAAATCATTCACCTGACACACGTTCTCCTTCAGCGAGGCGCCTCCCCCTCCTCCTCCTCCTCCTCCTCCTCCTTTCTCCGATACCTTTTTACTGTTAGACAGAGCCGTTTCAGCAGAAAACGAGTCTCGGGCCTGGACGACGTCGTCACTTGGTGCTGCGCCAAACACCTGAGCAGTGACGAGACGAGAGAGGCACGAGGGATCAGAAATCACTCCCGTCATCGTCACTGGAGCTGTTTTACTCCGGTAATTTAATTCTCAAAGTGGGTCTGTGAGGCGCAGTCAGGGTGTCTGGGTTGTTGTTTATTTATGATAATGATAATGAGGGCTAATGAGACTTTATTGATCACGTGTACATTACAGCACAGTGAAACTCTTTTCTTCGCATACCCCGGCATGTTAGGAAGTTGGGGTCAGAGCACAGGGTCAGCCATGATACAGCGCCCCCTGGAGCAGAGAGGGGTAAGAGCCTTGCTCAAGGGCCCAACAGTGGCAGCTTGGCAGTGCTGGGGCTTGAACCCCCGACCTTCTGATCAGTCACCCAGAGCCTTTAACCACCAAGCCCCCATCATTATCAAATGCAATCACATCATTATCAAATGCTACATTCATTCTGATATAAAATCAGTGCACGCGTTTAAAATCGTACGCCGGATATTTCTAAAGCATTACCCTGGTTCAAGAGCGTATAGTGTTCTGTTTCCAGCACATTTACGCTGGCGTGTAGGGAGGAGAGCATATGAGGGATCGGAACACGACTGTTTCTCACCTCTGCGTGTAAAGGTCCTGGGTTGTCGTGTGGTTTCCTCTCGTCTGTTTTGGGCTCGGCCGGACTGCGGTTCTCTCCTGGCGTGCGGCTCTGGAAGACGCTGGGCGTCGCGGGCCGCTTCACGGGCGTCTGCGCGTCAGCTGGTCTGGGCGGTATACCTTCAGACAAGAGACCAATGAAATCCATCCAAAATCTGTCAGGAGATCAGAAACACTTCGATCTAATATTTGTTCGCGGTTGCTCACCTGGTTTAGAAGGGGGGCCGGACAGAGTGTCTCCGGGAACTTCGTTTTTCTAAAAATAGAAAAACGCAAACGTCTTCAACAGCCAATCAACTGCTCCTTTTAGAGTGAATGTTAAGCGCGGGTTGGGGGGGAATCCTAAACATGTTTGGCGTGCAAGTTTTAAGAGATGGTTTAAACGTGCTCTTTGCCCGGATGCCGGATTAAAGCCTTTGTAGCTCTGGTACAACACTAAACAAACAGGAAACACACCTTGGCTGACTGACTGCGTTTGAACTTTCTGCGCGTTCCCGCCCAGCCCACCAACCGCCTCCCCTCTATTACACGGCTAGGGAGTGTGAAGGCGACCACGTGCTTCCTCTGAGACACGTGAAGCCAATCAGCTGCATCTTTTCAAACTGGAAAACGCACTTGAAAGAACGTGCCGTCTGCCCTCTTCCGCATACACGAGCTCACGGATGCCTGTGATTGGCTAGCGCTGCACTGCATTTGGCCAGTTCTGCTCTCGAAGACTCCGCGACTCCGGCTGCTGCATCGTCAGGATTCAAACTCGTCGTCGACAGAACCAATGAGCCGACCCCCCCCCCCCCCCCCCAACCCCACCCCCCTCAAGGTTTCATCCTTGACTTAAGTATAAACACGATAAACTACTACCTGAACATCTTTGACGGCCGCTTCCTCTGACCACTGACCCTGCTGCTTATACTCCTACGGCGAAAGAAGAAAAAAGAAAAAAAGGAAAACAGACAGACGATAAATATCCACAACTCGTCGACTCTCTTTCAAATGTGTGCGGCAGCGGCGTTTTTTCACCTTCTTCTTTGGGATCCAGACGAGCTCGTCCTCGAAAGCAGATTCCAGCGCTTTACTCGTGGGCTTCCGTGGCCGTTTTCTTTCTGAAGATGCTGCAAGACCGAGTGTGGGTTAGACGCTCTTGGAGTGACACACAACACAAAGGGAGTGCGCCTGGTATAAAAAAAAGCGTAAAAAAACTCGTACCCGTTTTCTTTTCAACCCATTCTGCCTCGACCGTGGGGGCGTCGTGGGGCGTTGACGGAGGAGGTGAAGGGAGAACGCTATCTGCTTGGTCTAGAGCGAGCTGCGACGGTTCCGTTGTCCAGGCGTCGGGCGGCTGACCTGCCGCCGAGCTCACACCGTCAGCCTGTGGGGGGTTCAGGGTCTGCTCGGCAACATTAGTGTTATTAATCGAGGACGCCTGCAGGCAAACGTGACACGGTCAATTTTCCGGAAATCACAGGGTGAAACACGTTTCTCTTTTGCATGTATCTCAGTCACAAAGTAAAGCTCTAGCGCTTTCAAATTATATATCGCTATCATTCGCATTTCATTTAACTATGAAATATATAGCTTTATTATATATAGCCTTTATGTTCAGTCCCTCCAGGATTCCGCCATCGCACAAACGAGCGCAAAATCAAGGAAACGCCGCGATCATTCGGAGGAGCCGCAAGTTTTCTATAACTTTTTCACCGCAGGTTTTGGGCGTGACGCGTCAGGTGACGTCGTTCATCCGAAGCCCTCTTCGATTCGCTAGTACGGCTAAAAGGTCTCGTTTACCAACAAACATAGCTGTGCAAAACAATCTCGTCCCATTCAAGTAGTTTTCCGCCGAAAAAAAGAAAAATAAATAACGCAAAAAACTCCGCAAGGCACGCGAAATCCTGTATGGACTGCTATATATGATGGTTAAGCAGATTATACAGTAAATAAAATCATTCCAAAGGGTCAAATATATTTACGTTTTCTTAACGTGGACAGGTTTTCCCAGACCGCCTTAAATTCGTGTGTCGCTTTTTTTTTAAATTTTATTTTATTTTTGCACAATTACAATTTTTACAGAGGAAAATAAAGAAATAAAGCACAACATTCCGACGGTTATAAAACAACCGGTGGTATTACGATGTCAGAAAATTATAACCAAAGAGGAAAACAAAAAGAAATAAAAACCAGACGTAAATCCTTTTACATCTCTAATAATCTCTCGAGACGTCTCTCGTGAGATCGTGGCGGTTTCGGGTTTCTAAGCCAATCCGGTGCCTTGTGAAGGCGGGGCTAAAAACCAACAACGAACATAGATGTAGCGTGGATTTCACTAAACAAGACACTGGTAACGCGTGTGTGTGTGTCGTAGGGTTGTCACGGTAACAAAATTTCAGTAGTCGGTACCAATACCAGTAAAATTCCACGGTACTCAGTACCGATTTCGGTACCAAAGCAAAACCCAAAAACATGCTAATTAAACAGCACACTATCTTATTAATGAAGTTAAATATTAATATAAAACGTCTTTTTTTTAAAAAAATGCCGTTCTGTGTAGTTCAGGTGTTTCATTATTAAAGCTCCTGGAGTTCTCCAGACGAGAGTAGAGATGTGTTTCTGACTGACTGATACTAAAGACGGTGCTAGTCCACACATCTGTTATTTTCTAACACGTAAATTTCATCAAAAAACCTCTGGTGTGTAAAATTTGTGAACCCCATCATGTCCTCCCATTTGTTTTACCCCGATAAAAGTTCAAGCGTTAAACGATGAATAAGGACTCCTGACCGTATTAGCGTTAAACGCGCGTATGCTAACGTTAAGTAAGCAAAACCGGGGATGCAATAATTCACTCCGATGAAACGATGCTACGACATTCATAATGCGACCGCTACCATCATTTTAAACTCACCTGCTTGAATAAACACCGCGGGTGATCAGCCGCTCTTCCTGAAAGCATGGGTAATCTATCCGCGCCGAAATTTTAGGGGTGTGGCTTTTACACGCTTAGAGGTAACGGGACTGAAAGCAGAAAACGAGCGTCTGAGAAAAATACATGTATGTGGTTTCGGACGTAACCACGGTGACCGGCGGCACCGCTGCTGCTGCTTTGGTCTTCTTGTTGCACGGTGCACGTATGAAAAGTTCCCAACTGACCACCTGTCAGTACCGATACTTATGAAAATCCACTACCGTCGACTTTTTTTTCTTTTTAGTACCGACTCGGTACCAAAGTACCGGTACTTTCGTCAACCCTAGTGTGTCGTGTGTGCGCGTGAAAAATTCGTAAATAAAAATGTCTTTTGCAAGTCAAACCGGTTCAGTCGGACAGTTAAGTCGGACGGCTGGAAATTGGGGCGGGTTTTAGAAGGCAAGCTTGAGAACATGGTGTTTCTTGGGGCGTATTTTCAGCGCAGGTGGAAATTAATGCGACGCATTGTTTACTGCTCCAGGAACAACACAGTTGCAAACTTACTGCTTTGGAGGACTCGGGGGTTTTCCTAGTTTTCTTCTTCGAAATGAAGATTTGCTCATACTCCTCGCTCCACTCGATCAGCCTCTTGCTCGGCTTCCGCAGTCTCTTGCACTCTGTGAGAATGGTAGCATGAGAAAAAAAATTAAATAAAATGAATTAATGCTTCACTAATGAATCAGGCAACCAACAAAAAAGCTTTTCAATCAAAGTCTGAAGATCAGATTCAGCTGCATACTCCTTACTAGCGATGCACCGAAATGAAAAACCGAACACGTCTTTTCACGTTTTTTCCATTTACTTTAGCCCTTTTTTTTCACCATTGCATAAATTAAATAGTCAAAACGTGCTTTGTACTATTTTCTCTTGCTTTTCAAAGAAAAAATCAATTACAAAAACTACAATTTCAAAATATTGAACTTTTTTTTTCATTCCAGCAGGCATCGGCTACCGACAAGGCACGATATAACTTTAAATAAATAAATGAGTAAAATAAAAATATTGTGATGTGGTCATCCTTGAGCCCCTCGAATAGCCGACGTTGGGCCTGTAACTGACTGCTGAAAGAATGGAACGCTCTGTAGCCTACAACAAAAACGTGCACTGACAAGAGTGCAGAAACTGGTTCTGTCGGGTTCTGTACGGCTGATGATATTGGGGATATACACCGCTCGCGTCCCTGTACACCTCGCCGAGTATTAGAGTAGACATAGGATTTGTCTGCCTGCCGTTAAATAAATACGTCTTTACCTGCTTCCGTACTCTACTCCCTTACGTCTCGCGACGTGACAGAATGCTCCGGAACAGAAACAAAACAAACGCACGTGTCCACAGTAAACATCCGAAGAGCACGTAGCTCGTGCGTGCGCGCGCCCCCTCATCGAGGTCGTGACATTCGCGCGTCTCATTCTGGTTGCTAGGCTATTTAGGTGCGCGTCGTCAAACACGTCATCGTTCGGTCAGATTTATTCGGCCTTTTCACTTATTAATTTCAGTTGCCGAACATTCGGTGCATCCCTACTCCTTACTGACTAGGTGGTCGTTATGCAAGGAATAAAACACTCGTTCCCTCACCCTCAGACTTTTTTCTCTTTCTTGAAATGAATAAGGCAAAAAAATAAACAGTTTCTTGTTTGTTACAAACCGTTACAAAGCTCTGACACTGCAGACTCCTTACACGAATCTCTCCTTACAGAAGGAACGCGAGTCATCATACCGTTTTCTTTGTTAAATAACACCTTTTTTAACGTGTTCACTTTAGGAGTTTTGCTATTGTATTTGGGCACAAGCTAATTTTTAGTGTTTCTGCTTTGTTAGACTTCATGTTCAAACCATAATGAACTTCCTCTTACTTTCACGCTATCTGTCGTTTACCCAGATGAGGACGGGTTCCCTTCTGAGTCTGCTTCCTCTCAAGGTTTCTTCCTCATATCGTAGAGAGTTTTTCCTCACCACCGTCACCACCGTCTCGCTCAATAGAGATAAATTCACACGCTTAAAATCTCCATCCTGTGTTTATATGTTTCTGTAAAGCCGCTTTGAGACAACGTTCGTTGTTAAAAGTGCTAAACAAATCAAACTGAACTGAACTGTTACTATGGGGGCCCGAGGTGGTACTGTCGGAGGCATTTTCACACATGGCTCGTGTGGAGCGTTCGTTTCAAAACCTGGTGCGTTTTCTCCCTCGGTCCGGTCCGTTTAGACCTATACGAACACGGCGATCGCGCTCGGTTCCGAACCGGAGCGATCGGTCCGAACTTTGGAGCTCGGGAGCGGGAGTGGTGAGAAACTAACCCGCCCCAATGGACCAGCCATGTAGCAATGCACGATGGGAACTACGCTACGTAGAAAAGCGTGTTTGTTTTGCGAATGTCTCGCAGCATGAATCGCGGTTTCACTTGGACCAAAGGCGAGGTGAAATGCCTCGTTGAAATTTGGTCTGACGAAAATATTCCCAAAGGAGAATCGCTCCGTGGAACGGTCTAGAACGTGCAGTTGAAAAAGAACGCCACGGTAAGCTCGCGGAGTTGCTGTCTATCCATCTTTATGGATGGACTCTGACCAATGAGAGGACAGTTCACTCACGATTTCAGTTGCAGAATCTGCTAAATCTTAATACTGTTAACAAAATAAGACAGATGATAAAAGCTGTTTTTTTTACTTAGTACCGATCATCCTGTTCAAAAGTTTACACCCCTTGCACTCATAATGTATCGTCTTACCTTCTCGAGCACCGGTGAACGTTTGCACCGTTTGTAATAGTCGTGTACGAGTCCCTCAGATATGCAGGAGATGCTGGAAAAGTAAAGCATGTGCAGGACCTGGGGGATTTTTCTGAAGAACAGTGGGCAGTTTAACTGCTCAGGACAAACACGGGACTCATGAAGGACTATCACAGAACATAAACACAGTCGTTGATCATCCAGGTAACGACACGCAGGATTAACAATCAAGGGTGTGTAAACTTTTGAACGGGGTCATTTTTTCATAAATTCAGCTATTATCTTGTCTTGTGGACTATATGTAAACATCTGTTATGTGAAAGAGCTTCTTCGGGACAGAACTAAATAAACAAAAACACGGGATTTATATATATATATATATATACACATTTATACAAAAGTCTCAACGTTGTTAGGAAAACAAAAGGATCGGTCCACCCCTCCGGATTTATACTCTACTTTCACTCTCTCGCTCACGTGACCTTCCTTAACGTTGAACCTTGCCCTAGAAACACGGAACGATCCGACACGTCTGCGTAAAGAAAACGCTTAAAAGCTGTAAAGTACGGAATTGTTTTTCACTGTTGTGAAGCAGATTATCTCCGATTCAATTCAATTCTCCTGCGACTATCCGTTTCTTTTTAAACGGACGTTGCAGGTGTCAAGATTTGCAGAAAAACTCATCTTTTAACCCTTCAAACAACACGTTTTTGCATTCGCTTGTAATGCGATCGTATCACGTGACTGCCGTGCTGTGACCCAAACGCAACAATCGAACATGACTCGTGTGCTGCCTTAATCGCGTGCGCACGCCACAGACTACAGCGTTGTCCTCGCATTTCATCGCGTTTATCGAGCGTGCGGGTTTTGAACGCCGTCACGCTGACGATATCCATCACCGATCTCCTGCACGTCTCTCCACGGGCCGCCAGCGCCATATTTAACCCCCCTGCACGTTTTAAATGCTTGAAATCAAAACGGAAAGACCCGAGCACATGCGCTTGTATCCGGGTCTGTACATCTACAGAGACAGGATATATATTTGCTCAAAAGGTCTGTCAGCTAGCGGATTATTTCTGCAACCAAAATAATTAGCAAAGGCGATCGAATGGTCATTAGACTCAACAGAAAACATCGCCGTAAAGGGAATGAGAGGGGCTGAGTCGATTGGGTTAATGCAGCTACACGTCTAACCTAACCACCCTTTAACAATGTATCCATTCAAACCTAACACCTCTGTACTGTACTATACATACGATGGCTGACTCCTAACAGAACCCATCACCAATAACTGGAATTCCTTGGAGATTCCTGACAGCATCGTCAATACGAGATTAATACAGAAAAGACGTGTGTCCTCGGCGATATATTTAGACCCGATACGTCTCCTTCTGAGCGCACGCTGATGGAAAATCTGACACCCGGCGACGTACTGTATTTGCTATAAACACGTTACAGTCGCTCAAGCGTGTGAAACGGTCGTAAACCCGACCGGATGCGATGTTCCTGACCTGCCGTTCTCAGACGCGGCGGATTCTAACGGACTGGCTGCCGACGTGAACGAACAATCGGCGTCGTAGCTTAAGGCTAATTTCGTCTACGTTACTCTCGCGCCTTTCGAAGGAAAAGGAATCCGTGAATAAAAACTCGGCCAAATAAATAACCGGAAAAAAAAAGAACATTTCAAAAGATTAAGATACTGTATAACGGTCACGTCACACGTCTTGATCGATTACGTCTTGATCTGTACCGGATTTAAACCCGCAGTGGGCGTGGCCTAAACCTCGACTGTTTTTAGTGTTTGTTTTTGAATTGAATAAACCCCCCCTTCCTACAATGCCTCCGAAAGCCCTGTAAATAAATTTCAACCCCCCAGATGTAAACATATCATCACTGTCAGCATGCTGTGTGAATGAATTCTGTCTCTGACGGCTCCTCGACCTCCGCTACACCACTCCAGTTCATAATATTCAACTCGGTTCAATTCAATTGGATTTGTTTAGCGCTTTTAACAGCGGACATTGTCTCAAAGCGGCTTTACAGAAATATATAAACACAGGATACGGATTTTAAGCGTGTGAATTTATCCCTATTGAGCGAGCCGGTGGTGGCGCTGGCGAGGAAAAACTCCCTGAGACGTTACGAGGATGAAACCTTGAGAGGAACCGGACTCAGAAAGGAACCCGTCCTCATCTGGGTATGGATGCACAAGAATGTCCACGCAGGTATTATTACTGTATGCACCCACCCGTAATATTTAAAAAAAAATTCCCGAAACATAAACAAACTAGTACAGTTAAACCACAACGACCATGACCAGGCGGTTTATTAAGGAAAAAAACGAGCGAATGTTGCAAAATGCATCGAAAGTGCTCTGTCTTTGTCCCGTCAGCTTCGTACCTGCGTGCTTGCTCAGGCCTGCATGAAAGTAAAAACCTCCCACTTGATTATTATTTTTATTTTTTTTTTGCATCCTGCAGGCCTGAGGCAGACATCTAGTCTCGGCCAGACGCCCTAAAAAAAATACTGAATCGTGCATCTCTTATTTGTATTTGTATCCGTTTAACACCTTATCTGTTGATTCTTAATAATGTGTTCGTACCCTTACAGCCAATCATCGACAAGATCGCTTAAAACGCACCTATTATGGTTTTGAAACGTGCCTAATTTTGTTTTAGAGGTCTAATACGATAGACATCCGAGGTCAAAAACATTTTAATGTGCTCATAATTTCAACTGCTGCACGACCTTTACAAACGACTCCTTAAAAGATCCGTTCTAAAGCATTCGCTCTAAACTCCTCCTTTCAGAGAGCGTACCCTGCTCTGATTTGTCAGACGTCCCATTCTGTCGTGATCGGTCTACCGCTGTCAGCGAGCGGCCGATGAAAACAAAAAGGCGGGGCTTTTTGTTACAAACCTACGTAGGTTAGTACAGGAAGTAAAGTCTGGAATCACTGACGACTCGATCCAGCTGTTCCGAATCGATTCCTTCTTTTGGGAGTCGATAACCCCGTTTGTCGTGCGCTTTGATTTTTTACGTTCACAAACCGCTACAAATATAACGCACTACATGAAAGGAAATAGTTGAAAAACCATAATAATATAGAGTGCACCATCTCCACAGGATCCGTAAGCTTTACCCCGGAGCCTCGTCCCAGATCTGCCGCTGAGAACCGCAGTGATGACATCGTTCCTACTTCAAGATACCCATGCTCCTTTTTTTTAAACATTTTCTTTTAGGCAAGCTATGATTTTGGCTGTGTAACAGCATTTCATTTTTAAACCAGATCTTAAACACTTACCAGAGCTTTCCTTCCTCTCCGTAGCATTGACCTGAGGGCTTCGGTGGCTCTCTTCAAACACTCCATTGAGTCTGGCAGGAGGCACGACCCTGTCCTGCTCAAGCACGCTGCTCTGATTATTCTTTGGCTTTGTCCTGTCCTCGACCTCAGCATCGAACGTCTGCCAGCGCTTCTTCGGTGCCACCGCCGACATCGTGCCCTTCCCGCTGCTATCGAGGCCAGAATCTGACTGGGACTTTGAGAGCTTCTCAGTGGGCGCTGCTCTCGCATCAACCACATCTAGCGAGTTCTGTTTCTTATGGTCTGAAACCAGAGGAAGCAAACTGTTCCCAGCGTCAGGTTTTTGAGCCTCCTTTTTTCCTGTGGACTTAGGTTTCGACCTGTTCGGCTTCTGGCTGCTTGTGGGTTTCCTCTGCGGCCCGTTCTGAACCCCGGGAGTCTGACCGTCGTTCTTGTGAACCGTGTTGGGAGTCGCGCGGTCAGGGTGGGGCTGTGTCGGGAGGAGCGAGGGTTCCTGTTTGATAAGGGCGGACGGAGAGGTGGGGGGCAGCGTCAGCGGCCTTCCCTCCTTCTCCCGGGTGTCGTGCAAGTCCTTCAGCAACATAAGGTAGGTGGTGAATTTGTACTTGGAGTTGGGGTCGTCCGAACCACATTCGTCTTTCACCAGCGGATGTAAAGAGAGGTCTTTAGGCTCGCGGAAAACCTCCAAGGGTGAAGGCGACGTGGATGAAACAGAGGAGGAGGAGGAACACGAAAGGCTCGATTCTTTTTTGATTTTTAAACCGGCGACTGGAAATTCCGCAGGCCTGAAGGTGAAATCTCTACTGTTTAGATGAGACCCGTTCTGAAAGGCCTCCTTGTGGGACCGGATTCTTGTAAACTTGAGCAAAGTCGGGTTCGAGGAGCCGCCGCAGCGCTGAGACATCGGGTGCGTCGGATCGCCTACGGTTTCTGTTTTCACTTGCCATTGGTGTTCTGCGCTCTCCGATACGTCCGGGGTGGGAGAAAACGACTCAGGCTCGTCAGAGGAAGACGATCGGGATTCGAGGCTAGAGTCAAGATCGCCCTTGCCTTCGGATCCGTCGTAGTTTGCGAGGGCTCGGGACATGAGGCCGCAACTTGCCGGCAAGTAGAAAGAGTGCATCTCGAACGTGCCGTCTGATAATCCTGGCGAAGTGCTACACAGGTTCCTGCCGTTAGACGCGGCGTACCTTTGTTTTTTCATTGCAGGCTTGTTGTTCGGCTTGTGTTTGGTCGAAGACGCCGCCCCTTTCTCTGTGTCGCGGACTTTCTTCGCTTTTTTACTTGCACTCGCCTTTGGTTCGGCGCAGAGTTTTTTATCCGACCCCCCTTTGAGTTGCTCTTCTGAGCGTTTGGGACACAGTATCCTGGGAACTGAATCAATGTCGGAGTAAGGGCAATCCCTGGAGTCAGACGCCGGGTCGTTTGTAGGAGCGGCGGGAGGTTTGGGAACGGCCGGCGTGGGGCCCGACGTCGGCTTGGAGAACAATTCATCTTTGATTTTATCGGGACTTTTCGGCAGTGAGCGGTTTTTCCTTTTAGCGGACGATTTCTTTTTGCTCCCCTCCTTCGTTTTGGGAGAGCCGACGACGGGAAGATCGTGCCCGTTGGAGAAGACCGGACTCTGTGAGGACAGATGTAGGTCGGGGAAGGCCGGAGACGTGCACGTCCTCTCCTCCGGAACAGGACAGTGTATCTCTCTGACTGAAGGAAGTTGTAGTTTACTCCTGAGATACTCGGGCAGAGCTGCCTCTGCCTCCAGCACACTGGCTTTCCACAGAGGCATCAAGCGCTTTGGAACCTGCGGCAAAAACAAAAAAGCGGAGGGAGTAACTGAAGTAATACTCTTTTGAACATTTAGCAAACTTGAATCAAATAATGAATTGCAGACATTACCATGTATTTGTAACCCTTGTCTCTTTGTCTGCCTTGTCGCATGGGAAGTTTCTCAAACTGCTGGCCTCCTTCGAAAGCATACGTGGCTTTCCCAGAAACCCATGCTTGGTCCACGATCTCCCCAAACGTCCGGACGAAATACATTCGACACGGCCTGCTGCTGGGCTCTGAAACACCACATCGCGACCGGAATCTCTTTAAAAGTTCTCCATTTCACATCGGGTTCATTTAAAGCTGGACCGATCGGGTCAGTATTGCCATTCAGCTCGAAAAAAACAAACAGAATTATTGTTCGGCCCTGTATCCCTTTACGAGATGTGCGAGAGTTCGCGACAACGGACCTGTTAAGTAATATTTACGCCGTACCTGCCATGCCCACAACTTTGAGGATGAATATGAACGGTAGAAAGCCTAACCTTTCATCCTGGTGTGGCTCTCACTCAGGGGGTCTATGGAGATGCGACAGGGCCACCAAGGCCTACGGTTAAACTTGGCCCACACCACATCACCCACGGTGAACTTCACTTCTGGAAGAGGCTTCTTCTTTGGGCTGTCGGACTGTGGAAGAAAAAGTGGCGTATAATGACTTGTTTATATAGCAGCAGGAGTTGGTAAGGTAGGTGATGTCTCTTTGGACAGCCATAGAGAAGAGTCAGGAGAGCTGGTCGCACACTCAACTGGGTATTACATCATAATAACTATTCTATAATATAGACCCCTTTTGTTGTTCAGTCAGGGGACTCTCCCAATGAAACCGCCACGTGTTGTGGTAGTGTCAGTGTACGATCGGACGCCTACCAATGACGTTTCTCAAAATACTGATTAAAATGCCTATCTATTACCGTCTATTTTTTTTTTTACACAATCAAGCACCTTACTCCAGTGTTTTTCCTCCCTTCTGTTTCCGCAACTCCCTCCTTCTCGACTTCTACTTACTTCTCGAACTTCACGATATTCGGAGGAGCTCGCGATTTTCCGAAATCACCGCAGGTTCGGGCCGAGACGCGTCACGTGACGTCGTCGAGACACGCGCTCGGCCAAATCCGTCTTCGATTCACGCAGGTCGAACACGGGTACCGCTAAAAGGTCTCGTTTACCAACAAACATCCCTGCGGACGACAATTTCGCCGATTCAAGTAGCTTTCCGGCGGGGGAAAAAAGCGCACAAAAACTTCAAAAAGTTTGAAGAAGAAAAAAAGCTGGAGCAAAATCGAGCGTTTTTGGCCGCAACGGTCACAAAGACAACCTCGGACGTACGGACTGACTGTCGTAAACGCGTTACATTGCTTGCCTGACACGTTCCTAATTTTATCATACGTGACAGCTATCGAACGCACGTGGCATTGCTGACCGGAATTCAATGAAAAAAAAGAAAGTAGATACTTTTGGCTAAACAACGTCAACAACAACGCGACGACGAGAACGATAACGGTGTGATATTAAAGATATTAAAAATATCTTTCATTGAAAAAAAGATCTTTTTTTTTTTCCTTTCGGTTATCGTTTTTGTTTTAAACAACACAGAGAATTTGTACTCATTTATTTCCGCGCATTTTCACCACTGGCTTGTGTCGAATGCGTTCGTTTCTTTTTAAAGCGCACCTATTACGGTTTTGAAACGTGCCTGATTTTGTTGTAAAGGTCTCATACGATAGACTTACATGCATCCGGGGTCAAAAAACACTTTGCCATGCTCATAATTTAAACCGCAGCGTTAGCTTTTTTCCCCCCCGGTGTCACAAACGACTCGTTCAATGATCCATTCTAAAGGATTCGTTCTAAACTCCTCCTTTCAGAGAGCATACTCTGCTCTGATTGGTCAGACGTCCCAGTCTGTCGTGATTGGTCTGCCGCTGTCAGCGAGCGGCCGATGAAGACCAGAGGCGGGGGGCTTTTTGTTAAAAACCTACGTAGGTCAGTACAGGAAGTAAAGTCTGGAATCACTGACGACTCGATTCAGCTGTTCAGAATCGATTCCTTCTTTTGGGAGTCGATAACTCCGATTGCCGTGCGCTTTGATTTTTGAAACTTTGCATTCACGCTACATGGAAGGTAATATTTGAAAAACCACAACAGGTGCGCTTTAAAGAAGAGTTCACGTTAGCGAGTGCTCGTTTTGTGCACGAACCGAATCTATCCCGACGTGAACAGAAATTCATCTACCCGTACTGAACAACTCTAGCATGATTCATAGCTGTACGGCTCCACGCGGCGTGACGATGGCCACACGGCAAAACTCAACAAGCCTTCATTTTTAGCAAAAACCAACAATAACCTCGATTCACCAAGACTACCTCATCAGTGTTACTCCTACTCTTTTCAGGCCATTTTCTACGACTTGGCTGTTGCTCTACGCACGTTCGTCTTTCTCAATGACTCACATCATGCATGAATATCGCCCTACTCTGCATATCCATTTTTAACTTTACATTTCTCGTTGGATGACACAGCTGGACCCGGTAGAGCTGGTTAGCAGTAGGTGGCAAGAAAACATCTTTTCAACACTTTTAAACAACCGATGAGTAACACGTCGGAGAACGCTCGACCAATACGTGCAGCGCAAAAGTATCTTTACGCTCTCCTTTACTCATTAGTAACAGAAAAGATCGTCTTAACGGTGCTCACATGTCCAGTTATGACACTAGGAGCGTTCCAAACTACAACAGTCAGGCCGATGAATACAGACCCAACGGGTCATCGGCAGCAATAAATACAGCGGAATATTCCAGCGTGTGTCCTTTCAGACGACGACGTAAGCGCGCGGCGAGAATATGCTACAGTACGACGTTTCACTAGCTCAACAACACAAACTTTCCAAAACGTTTGATCTGTTATCTTATTTATTACGGATGAAAAATTTACCCAGAGGCTACATTTCCAATTTTTTTTGTAGCGTGTGTGAGAAACCTGACAAATGACTACTCAAATGAATCACGGGGATTTTTGTATTGTGTGTGTGTGACGACACTGACTGGCCTCCTGCGATTACTGATGTAGGCTGAGAACGGTCCACCAGCCCACTACTCTACCAGTGGACCAGTGTTGGTCTCATCCCAATGACGTAGAGAGTAGACAGTAACTAATAACGCTATCTCTACAAAGTGCACTTTATAAAATGTCCAATGAGTGTAGATACAGGTTGGGTGTACCTAATACACTGGGAACTTAGTCTAACAGTATTACAGTTTGGTTTATATGCTTATAAGTTTCCATTTGATTAAAAAAATGACGACGGACAACTTCTATGAAAAAAAATACAATTTAAAAGCAATGATGCCCTGAGTAGACGGTAATGCAAATAAACCTTATATCTATTACATTTTGATGGGAATGAGACGTAACAGATTAACAGTCATGAAGGTGTATGCTAGGATCGTTAACTTTTTCAAAACACTGATTTGGTGGGTTAATGTAATTATTCCCGGAGTTACTCTGGGATTTTAGCTCTATCCGAATCAACAGATGTATACACATGGGTTTCATTAAAAAAAAAAAAATTCCACGACTAGTTTGCTTGTTTTTGAGATGAGCGATTAATACCGTGATAGCTTGAAACGCTGATTTTTATTTATTTTTTTTTTGGACTAAGTTATCACACTGTGAAAATGGTATCAAACTGAAAGACTACATTTTTTTTTTTTTTTAATTCCACCACAATTTAAAATAGATCCTGCGCTAATCTTTTTGGCAATGCTGTGTTGATTAGGATACCGAGTTGTTGTTTTTATCCCCATCCAGAAACTGATTACTCGCAATAAGTGGAGTGTTTACACGCGCCTTCTTGTGGCGGTCAGTGTGCTAGTCCTGCGCTCATAAATCTCTCCTCCTGATGTGCTAAATTTCTTGACGGTAAAGAAACATTCCCTGAGGCGACTAATGTGTATAAAGGCGATAAACTGGACACGTGTAGCGCTTACAGGGTCTGAGTAGGTGCTGCTAGGTGAGCTTGGCCTTTGAGAACGGCCGACGTTGAACATCGACGCGCAGTTTTCCGTGCTCGGAAGGTCACAATCGCTATCCGAGTAGCCATCCGAACTGTCAAAATCCCTCAGCATGACATCAACGGGCAGCGAAGGTGAACTAGGAGAAGGGTCTGGTGCTGGCTGTGGGGTACTTTTCGAAACCGGGTTAAAACGTTCATGTCTGTTCAAGGTTAAGTTTAGCCCTGAACCAGAGAAGCTCTTCGCATTCGCAGAGTCCCTTTTCTGGCATTTCCTGGCTGAAGGTTTGAACGGCGCCACACGCTCCTCTTCCTCATGGTCGTCCTTACTGTCCCCACTGTCAAAGAGGCTTGACTCAAAATGCAGGAATCCGTTAGGGATCGGCGAGATGTGCTCCAGGCTGTCCGAGCTCACAGGGGAAAATCCGTTCCTGTCCAGATTCTGGACGTTTCTGAACACGCCATCATCAGCACCGCGAACGAACGGCTGCGGCGACTGGACGAGTCCGAGACCGAACTCTGAGCCGTGCACGTGTGCCTTAGCCCGCCCGTGGAAGTCCCTGTCCTGCAAGCTCATATCGGGCCTGCTCACCATAGCCGTCAGATCCTGCAGCCTCCTAAGCGGACTGTAGCTCGACGATGGTTCCCTTTGGCTGTATCCAAACGACGACGAGTGCTTTTTCGCGCCGTGCTGGAGCCCGCAGGAAGTGACCTGCGGACACTGCGGGCCCGGGCGGCATTCCGAGCCATCCTTGGCGCCCACTTTATACGAGTGATTCATGTTGGCATGGCTTCGTCCTGCCGAAAACAAACGACACGTCTTGAACATTGTAAACACGAAAAGTCAACAGAAAGGTGACAAAGGTGCTTACTGACCAATCAGAGGTACGCATTTCATTCAATTACCCAAACCTCTAAGGTCTAAACGTTGACATGATGTGGATGATCAGAACCACAAGTGTCCAATGGGACTGACTGAACTTTGTCATGGAAGCAAAAATAAATAAATAACACTGTTCTAACACCGTTTCATGTTTAGGTTTTAATTAGGCATGCTCGAGGCGCCCTCGTTTAGGCCGTCATGTCCATCAGAGCAGACAAAAGACACCTTGAAAGCACCCAGATTCAATCAGAAAAGCCGACATGCCGACTCGGACACGTCTTAAACGTGATATTGTTTGCGAATAAACTTGATTAATGTAGATATTATAAGGTAAGAGCGGTAGGTACTGCCATACATCCTGGGTAAGTAAAGTGTACAGGAAGCTAAAGCTGCACTAGTTTCCCCCCATGCAGAGACCTTAAAAGCCTTACAGCCATGGCCGAGCTGGAACCTCGGCTCGATTTACTAACAAGAAAAGAAAAAAAGAAACAATGTATCAATGTAACGCTGGTAGGAAAAAGTAGCCGAAATCTTACCATTTACGGCTCGGTCAAGACAAAACCATCCGGTATCCGTTCACAGGGGAAGGCGAGGAGTCACTTTTTGGCGATTTGTGAAAGCCGGATCTGCAGAAAGCGGCACTACTAACAACGTTAGGCCTGGACTCGGCTTTCATTTCTACTCTTAGTATCGCGCTTTACTCTTTAAAAAAAACACTCTCTCACACACACACACACAAATGTAACGAGATTAGTTCATTGGCGGTAGAAAATAAGAAGTCAGTGCCTCGCTTGCTTTCACCGAGCCACGGTGCAAAACGTGAGCGGGTCGGAAGCACGTTTTGCATGGAAATGCATGGCTTGTTTTGATCGTGGCCCTGGTCATGTTAAAGCAAAAGCCTTGACTGCCTAGTGTGAGTGTGTGTGAGTGCTGTAGAGAGAGCGAGAGAGAGAGAGAGAGAGAGAGAGAGACCGGCAGTGCCACCCAACCCCCAGTCTACTACATTCACAGGCTATAAAACGCTCCATAATATACATTGTATCCCTGGAAAAATACTATCAGTAACAGGGTTTGTTTGTTTTTTATCTATGTCCCATGGTGTATGTAATACAGTCACTAAGCGTTGAGGTGATGGTTTTAAGGTTTTGTTGGGTTTTTGTTTTTTTGCAAGCCCTCAGCGCTGTATATTTCCTCGTCCTAACAAAAGACGTGCAGTTTATAAACTTCCTCCATTTTAAGACAGGCTCGCCAAAACCCTTCGGCCATAAATATCAACCGTACGAGCCAGTTACACCGTGATAACATCGTAATAAGCTATCGAAAGACCAGAAAACGAAACCGTGCTGCGACGGGGAAAGTGTTTTGAAATTATATGTCGTCGTCGTTTGGCGGCTTGAATCGCCATTTTGGGCTTCAGTGAAAACAGGCCAGTGTAATGTTAACATGTCCCTGAGGTAGACGAGCACCACGGCCCGGGATTCACACAAACAAGAGGAAGAAGAAAAGGATTGATGTGTAATCTCTACATAACATTGATTGGGTTAGGGGAAATGATTTATTAATGATGAGTTTACGATATATTTTGTTACAGGCCATTGATAGCCTAAATCTGTCGTTTTTAGAAAACGACCGTTTAACGGATTTTTAGCATTCGGAGCTGTTTGAATTTAAACTCCATGCACGCGCGTTAAGTCATGAGGTTCATCCGGGTACTTAGCTGCCATTTGTGGTGTTTTACACGTACACACAACAACAAACCCCATATCACGTTAAAATAAAATAAAAATAAATCATTCTAGGGGTTTTTTTTTCGTTCTAGGGAAATGTAGGCACATTTCCCTCCTCAGTAAAATAAAAAACCGAGGTATAATATAAAAAGACAATTGGTTATCAAGTCTATTCATGCTAATGAAGCTAGCAGATATGGACATTGCCAGCAAAGAAATTTACCTTAACAGGTCTTGCTGTGCTGCATGCAGGACTGGTCTAGACATAAGTCGTATATGTCCTGGTAAATCTTCTGGAAATAAATCATTTACATGGATCTGGAATCTGGAAGCTTAATAACGCTTAATAATGCACTTTTATACAAATGAATGAAGCACGTCATGTATATCATAAGCAGAGTTACCATCATACATTCATTCATTTATGAATATTCGGTTATCAAGGTCAGGGTCGAGGTGGATCCTGAGCTCAGCACAGGAACACTGGGTGAAAGATGGGAGCACATCATGGATGGGGTACCAGTCCATGCCGTGTACACACCTTGTGCCCGGTTTTCCCAGGGTAAATATGTAATAAACATTCATTCATTCATTTTTTTAGCAAGCGCTTTATCCTGGTCAGGGTTGAGATGGATCCGGAGACCATCCGGGGAATACTGGGTGCGAGACAGGAATGCACTAAAGTAAAACATCATGGCTAAATATGTTATCGACATTAATTCATTCATTTTTTTTTTAAATAAGCGCTTTATTGAGGTCAGGGCAGAGGTGGATCCAGAACACACCATGGGTGGGACACCAGTCTATCACAGGGCTAGTTATCATAATGTACCATAGTAAAACCATGGTAACAATGCGGGTAAATATGTACTAAACATTAATTGATTAATTGTTTAGTAAGCACTTTATCCTGGTCAGGGTCGCGCTGGATCTGGCGCTCATCTCGTGAACACTGGGCACCTCTGTCAAACCATATGGTTTTAAAAACCATAAGAAGCAGTTTCCATGCAAGCAGCCTTGCTTAAGTGATATTTGTTTATTGGTTTTAGCAGACTGGATGCTAATTGCTTACACAACACTAAACAAAAGATTGAACCATGGCATTCCAGATTTGGATAAACATGACTATTTTTGTATGGAACAGGAACACTACAGGATATACTAAGCTATCAACTCACAGTCACATTTACAAAAGAGGTTTGTAAAGCATTACACTGATTCGTTTTTCTCATCTCAAACCACAAACAAACAAATAAACCAAAAAAAAAAAAAAGGAATAAATGCAAATATTCTTCGATGGTCACTCGACACTACTGCGAAAGGGCACCACGTTTTTCCATAAACACAAAAAAAGATAGTTCATACCAAAGACAATACAGGCAAAGCACAAATCACGTAACACGTTAGAAAAGAAGGATAAATATGCACGTGATATTGATTCGTTAACATTTTGAGTGCGGAATGAAATCGGATGTCGCTACAGAACGGCGAGGACTCGAGCAGTCACGTTATCAAAAGTTAGGTAACAAGATTAAAAACAACACAAAAGTGATTCTTTTTTTTTTTTTTTCTCTATACATTTGCTTGAGTGAATACTATTGGCCCAAAAATGTCTAATATAATACATACTGTGTTATTGTTTCACAAGACTACTATCATGCACATTTGTACAGTAAGTTAATATATGTGTAAAGGAGCAATAAGCGGCAATTTTTTTTTGGGATTTGCTTGTCAGTCTCTCTCTCTTGGACAGGGCGTAGAAAGGAAAGGACTTCGCCTGCGTCTGCCACGAACCTTTCCATTAGGGTGCACGTCTAATCGCAACATAACACGCCAGGAATTCATTTTCCTGAAGGTTTCATTACATTGCGTTCTAATGAAAAGAAACAGAAATCAACTTATTGCTCCTTTACGAGTGTGAGAGAATGATAATGCTCTTTGGATAGAGATAATACGAAAATGATCATGACAATGTAACACTTTCACATACATAGTAAGTGTTAAGCCTAGGTATCAAAATTTGCCTTTCTGCCTCGTGAGTCCTGCCTCAGTGCAAACGTCACTCCATGGATATACACGGTTTCATCCTTTCCCAATAAATACAAAAGCCTGCTCTCATTCGCTAGTGTTTTTCTCTTTAACCGTGGTTTCGCAAAGTGCCCGTTTCTGCATCAGCGTGTAAGGGAAGGGAGCCCCGTTGCAGGCGCTATAGTCCAGTTTGTTGAGTTTGGCCAACGTCTTGATGCTGCCTGGAGGCCTTCCGGGACTGACCTTGTAGCCAGCGGCTTTGGTTGTCCCTAGAGGCCTCCCTGGGCTCGTTTTGAACCCAGCTGCCCTCGTGGTCCCAGGCGGCCTTCCTGTGCTTGTCCGATACCCAGCGGACTTGGTGGTACCAGCAGGTCTACCGCGTCTTCCTGTCTTCCCGAGTCCTTTCTTCTTCTTGGAGCCTTCCGGTGCCTCGGCAGCCCTCATGCGCACAGCCTGAGGCAGAAAGTCGCTCTGAGAGTCCTGCATCTGGCACGACATGGGCTTGATCATGCTCTGAGGCAAGGGGGGCAGGTTGGGGATGGGCAGCTGGAGCGGTGGAGGCGGGCCGGACGGGTAGAATTTGCCCGACTGCGAGGCGCACAACTCGAAGTGGCTGCTGGAGTGCTGGCCATCTTCGGCTAGGCCGCCCAAGCCGTAGTCATTGTTGTTGCTAGCTACTTGATGCATCATTTTTCTGTGAAGAGATTCAGAACAGAGGTTGTCAGATGGGACACGTAATCAGCGTGTATGTAATAGTCATGTAGTCATCTCATATTCTTTTTCTTTTCCCATTCAAGACAATCAGAATTTGAAATCATAGCACATATTTAAAGTACTCTAAAACCTCAAATGAAGGGTACAAAATTTGTCCTTAGATCTTTTTTTAAGGTACACTACATAGGCCTGTCACGCTAATTAATCAATCGTTATCGATTTATCGTACGTTATACGCACGTGACCTCGGTCGTTTTTGCCGACCTCGATATCGCCCGTCGTATTTACAGGCGTGTTTGTTTACGTAAGAATGAACGTCACCAATATTTTGGTTGAAAAAATGGCACATGAGATATTAACAATGCTCTAACAATGTGTTTTGAAGAAGAAAAATCTAGAAAGAATAGTTCTAGCGTTTTAGATAATCCAGTCGTAGTCAGTGACATCTGGGATTGAACAGCGGTAAACTGAAGCGCTTTACTAACGGGTTAATTAACTCACCCGAGCGCTTCCTATACACAAGACATTAATCAGACTTTTACACACAACATTAACCCGATATTACAACCTGCTTCTGCGCTAAATCACGTGACATGAACTTGAACTTAAGTCACGTCGTGAATACGCCGTTTCCGTAACGACGCACGAAAACACGCACGACGGGTAACTAAAGCGGAAATAGTTCACGATATCGTATTACGGTAGTGAACTCACTGTAATGTTATCATTTCAGGAAATCCGGTTTTCACAAGACCAGTCTTCACAGGTTTCTGTCGATGCACGTTTAAGTTCACATATAAAACGCATGACAATTCGGTATAATTTTTGCATTTTCTTGTCGGCTAAAACGCCGTTGACCGACACTCGAAGCCATTTTAGTCGAGAGCAATACATCACGAAATATTGACTCGACTCAGAAGATATAAAAACTATTTCAATGTCTGAATATTCTTAAGAATTAAAAGTTTGTTGGTGTAACTGCGTTATTATGCTACTATATCACCGCTATATCAGTCTCATAAAATGGTCTTCAAATGACAATAATATCGTTTATCGCAATTATTTTCGAGACGTGATATCGTTATCGTGACATTGACATTACTATGTCCAAAAAAAAAAAAAAGACTCACTATAGGTATAAAAGACGTCCCGTTGAAGTTAGTAGCCTAGTAACAAGAAACGGTACGTACTTCCGTACTAACTAGTAGGTCAAGTCGTCATGACGACGTCTACACTCGCGCACTTCTATACTAAACAGTATTCTGAAATAGAACGCTACAGCGGGTTGCCTTGGCTAGTCAAAAAAAAACAACAAACAACAACAACAAAAACACACACACACACTAAATAGTATGTATGTCTGGCTAGTACGCTGTTATAGAGGTAGAATTTTCGCACACTACTTTGTAAGGTAGGGTAGTGCTCAGGGATTGTATGTAGGCCTTGACTACTGTAGGCTGAAAACAGACATGCACTTGTACACAAAACGTACAAAGACCGACGAACAATGTCCTTTTCAAAAGGCATCGGGGTGTTTTCTTTTATTGCTCCATGGTATCGACTGAGGAGGAATACAAAAACGAGTATTAAGACCATAATAACAAAAAAAAAAAAAAAAAAAACAATGCACGTAAAACGCGTATATGGCGACAAATAAAGCCGTTACTTTACCTCATTTGTACGCGGATCTCGGAGTGCAAAGGGTTAAATATGAAACAAATAGATCTTCCATCCTTGAAACCAAAGCATACATCTATTTAACGCAAAACTCAATCATCTAGGACGCTTCACGATGCGGTCTTAATGGCGGATTGCGATTATTATGCTTTGCTGAATAAGGTATTTGATCCTGGAGCGTTGAGGCTTAAATCTGTAAGGCAGCCATTTTAACTAAGAAAAAAAAAAAAAAAAAGTGCAATATTGAAAGACGGGCTCGGCGCGCATGCGCAGACCGATGAAAGGAAATGTGTAGCACATGTACACGAAATGTACACGGATTATTCGACACCTCACTGTAAAAACGCATGCACACAGATCATCCCGTCACACACCAAGACACCAGTCTGCATTTCCTGTTTAGTGGAAAAACATACTGCCTTTGCTGCTAGGTTGTATGTTGTTGTTTTTTTTTTCCTGCTAATACTGTATGCTCAAATGCACACAATCACTTACTGTATTCATTTAAAAAGTACATAAATAAATCAAAGACCCTGTTTATTTGATACATTGAGACAACTCAATGATTTGGCAATCTTTTTTCATATTAAATGCACACACAAAAAACGTGCACTAAGTGATATTTTGAACTTAGACACATGGGGATACTTTCTAATGGCTTTTGGTACTAATATATATATATATATATATATATATACACACACACACACATACATACATAGGCCTACATGCATCTGTTTTCTGTGCTGCGTATCCTACATGTATAGGAGTTATGGGGAGTCATAGGTTGGAGCCGATCCCAGGAACTTGGGGTGAAGGGTGAGGGACACCCTGGATCACCCAATCACGCACTATGGCAATTTGAAAATCCATGTACAACACATGTCTTTGGACTGGAGGAGGAAACCGGAGTACCAGGAGGAAGAACATGGAAGCTCCATGCAAACAGGGCGGAGGCAGGATTCGAGACCCTAACCCCAAAGGTGGGAGGCAGGTGTGCTGACCACTAAGCTACCGTAACAGCCCCCCACCCACACACAAACACAAACACACAAACACGTGCAAAAGTCTTAGGCAACCATTATGTCATTCATTTAGTTTCATCTTAAATGTTTTATTTAGTGCTTTCTGCATTAATAGGTCAGTGAGAAAGATGAAGAAAACGGATGTCCAAACGTTTATTTTACAAACCGTGAAATGTTACAGAGAAATGTTTGTACGTCATAAAGACGGATATTAAGGAAGAGAGTGTTTCCGGGTGCAAAAAATATATAATGAAGGCTGTCGCGTTTTAGCTGCAAAAAAACAGACCTCTCTACACAGTCTCGGGTTCTCCAAGATGCTTAAAAAAGAAAAACTTCGCAGGTGATTCACATGTAAAAGTGTACCTGAGAGAACTGGTGCAGTTTTAAAGACAAACTCTGATCATTACTCGTGTCAAATGCTGATTGTATTTATTTATTTGTTTTTAACTGTCACTGTGACAGTTTATTTGATACATAGATACTTTTCATTTCATTATTTTAAAAGCATTTTTGCTACTCAGATTCTCTTTACACGTGCCATTTAAGACATTTGCACAGTACTGTATATTCACACATTTCAAATATCTACTGCAGCATCAAAAGTGGTGGATGTAGTAAAAGTTGAGAGTAGTACACAAGGTTTCTCGAGAAACAGGATGTTTCTAGATGAACAGGAGAGCTGTGCAAGCGATGTGCTTCTGAGGCTGCGTGTGGTGAAACCAGTGGTTGTTTGAACACATCGGCCTTTTCACGTGTAATCACAGGCAGTTTTGAATTCAAAATCAAGCTCTGGTGTAGCAGAAAATGCAATGAATAAATAAATAAATAAATAAATAAATAAAATGAAAATACCATCACTGAGGCTTACTGTAAAGTTCAAGCCCCGGCACTGCCAAGCTACCACTGCTGGGCCCTTGGGCAAGGCCCTTAACCCTCAATTGCTCAGTTGTATAAATGAGATAGATGTTAGTCGCTCTGGATAAGGGCGTCTGCCAAAAATGCCATAAACAATTTGTCTCAAAAATAAGAAAACAAACCATTTTTAAACATGTGAAAACATGACATGCTGACTTATAACCCGATCATACACCTAAGCAATTTACGGCGAAAGGACGTGCTCAGGGATTCAAGACTGTGCAATCATCCATCCATCCATCCATCTTCTATCTGTTTATTCTACTTGGTCTCAGGGAACCTGGAGTCTATCCCAGGGAGCATGAAGCACAAGGCGGGGTTCACCCTGGACAAGGTGCCAATCCATCACAGGGCACAATCACACACACATTCACACACTACGGACACTTTGGACATGACAATCAGCCTACCATGCATGTCTTTGGATTGGGGGAGGAAACCGGAGTACCCGGAGGAAACCCTCGCAGCACGGGGAGAACATGCAAACTCCACACACACAGGGCCACGGTGGGAATCGAACCCCCGACCCTGGAGCTGTGAGGCGAACCACTAAGCCACCTTGCACCCAAGTGTGCTATCAGTGAAACAAAACAAAACAAAACAATACAATACAATACATTTTGATACAGACAAGCTACAATATGTGTGTATAAGGCAATAAACAAAAAATATGTACATTAATGTCACAATGAGAAATGTGTGTGTGTGTGTGTGGGGGGAATTCTGTTCTAGTCCCAAAGCTACCTGACTGGATTCTGCTTTACTTGTAAGTCACTTTAGATACAACTGTCTTCCAGTAAATGTATAAAAATCATTCTAAACAAAACAAGACCACGACACCATGACTTATTTAAAGTAAGGCGATACTGTGTCCAGGTGCTTGGTCCAGGGTCCCGGAGTTCAATCCTGAACTCTCCAAGGTTACTGCCTGTGTGAAGTGGAGTTTTCATATGTCCTTGTTCTTTATGTATGTGTAGGTCTTCCAAAAAAATATGCCAGCAGTTGGATTAGCAACCATAAATTGGCCCTAGGTGTGAATGTATGGATGTGTGTGTGTGTGTGTGTGTGTGTGTGTGTGTGTGTGTGTGTGAGTGCTCTAAAATGGACTGGTGTTCCATCCATGGTCCTGTCTCATGCTCAGAGTTCCCGGGATGTTCTCCGGATCCACTGTGTAATAATCCACTCCGGACAGTTACTGAAAAGAAATGAATGAATGAATAAATATTGTGTGATAATGTATAATAATGAAAACAACGTGTTATCAGGACATAAGGTCACTAAGATTTGATGCATCTAGAAATATTTATGATGTTTTCCTGGGGTAATACAGCACCGAGGCTTAAGTATGTAGGACAGCCAATTTCAGTAATTACTGTGGTAAGTACATTATTGGACGGCGGCCCATTCAGCTTGTGACTGGACTTTTGCAGCATTTTTGTGCCGTGATTCCGTCAGCAGATTAATCCTGAAAATTGTTGATGATTTTAACTATGTAAAAAGGTAGGCCTACAATTGCAACAAACCTTTTGGGCAAAATACCCTGATTTATTTTTATTTATTTATTCTTGCTGTTAAATTATGAGGGTCTGCGTGCATGTCCTTCGTGTTGGCTTTATAACGTATCTACATTTATATATATATATATATATATATATATATATATATATATATATATATATATATATATATATATATATAACTGATTATATAAAATGAGGTTGGGCTTGATCTGCAGAGATTTGTTCAGTGGTCTATTATTATCATCAGGCAGCAGCATCTCCTCTCCTCTCCTCTCCTCTTCCCTCTCCACCCTCCTGACAGAAACGCCTCCTCTCACAGCAGCAAGGGTGCCTTCAACAACACCGTGCCAAAGTGTTGAGAATTAGACATGGTGCCCTAATAAACACCTCCTGATGTTTCACAGCAAAAAAAAAAAAAAAAAAAAAAAAAAAAAAAAGAATTGCAGTAGAATTACGAGTTGATTATGGATTTTGCTAGAAATCCTACACAGTAATTTGTGTATTTCACATAGAAATATATTTTTTAATGGATTGGTTCAAAATGAAGACGAGATACACAAAAAAAGTCGCCCCCAAATGCCCCCAGAATCTCAAAAAGAACAGTGCTAAACAGTACCTTTCTTTGTCTCTTACTGTCAGTGTTACACCTTTTCTACCTTTACATGGAGACGTGGATATTGTGTACCTTTAAACATGATTTTAATTACATTAAAGTAAAGCTTTAAAGGTACACTACATGCTCTTATGTAAAAGATATGTACTAAAAGTATTAAAGTGACATGGAAAGGTACAGTTAAGTGCTTCTTTTTTTTCCTTCGTCATTGTGCAGCAGTAGGAGTTATATGAGTGGATGTTTATAACTCAAATATATCACTTGGACAGTGGCGGCTCATTGGTTTCTGTTCAGACCAACCAATCCAACGGTTGTGGGTTTAAATCCCAGTGCTGCCACTGTTGGGTCCTTGAACAACATCCTGAACCCTCATCTTGCTTGGCGGAGCTGTATCATCATCACTGACCCAATAAAAGCTGTCTTTTAACTTACTGTAGCTTTTAATTTACTGTATCGAATATGTTTTCAAAGCAACTCTCTGTAATTACGACATCCATTAGACATCCATTCATATTCAGTAAGTGCTTTATCCTGTTCAGGGTCGCAATGAATCAGGGATCAGGCAGGAATACATCCTGGATGGAATACCATTACACTAACCCTAACCCTAACCCATTACACACACACACACACACACACAGGTAATATACCATAGTTAACCCATATTTTTAGGAGGTTGGAGGAAACCACACAACCTGGAAGAGACAGGACAGGAGACATGAATGTAGCAAGGACACGTGAAACCCCACACAGACCCAAGTTACATGACTTACAGACATTAATGTTCACATTTTAGTTGAGGAAGTCGGATTAACGACATATTACCAAAAGGAAATGAACTCAAGAGAGTGCACAGAGTTAAAGAAAAAATGCTTTTTTATTTTATTTCCAATATACAGTTCAGCTTAAGGTGCTTTATTAGCAAACACTCGTGTGAATAAATGAAAGCTGTTACACATCACTGTCATTAGTGACTGAAAAAAAAAATTCAAATAAAATTAAAACAATATATCCCTCCCACGTTAAACAGGGGGTTAAACCAATATTTATTTATTTATTTATTTATTAGAAATAAATAATTCCTGACAGGCTGCTGAATCACAGCACTGCACGTCAGGAGAAAACCAATAACAGCACAACATGATGCAACGCGTCGAGTCAGTTGAACGCTGCTCAGCTTCCTCTTTGCTTCCTGCGCGGGTGCAGGCGTTTCTGACTCGGAATCCTCGGCGTCTATTTCTGTCTTTCTGTTTCTATTTAGCGCTCATGTCAGTATCGTAAATTGTTCTCGGTACGCTAGTTAATCCTGCAATATATCTGTAGAACCGAGTGGATTCGTCGCTGTATATATTTTTTTTTCTTAAGCGTCTTTTTAACGGAGAAAGACCCGGATGACGCGAGACCCGGTTTAGGTCAATTGGCCAAAAAAAAAAAAAAAAAAAACCACACAAAAAAACATAAACACATCTCTGTTTTCTGCACCGAAAATTATACATTAACGATTTATTTTCCGATTTTATTTGCTCTCGGCTGGTGAGTATGGATGAAAAGGTGTTTACAAAAGAACTGGACCAATGGATCGAGCAGCTGAACGAGTGCAAGCAGCTGTCGGAGAACCAGGTTAAATTTTTATGCGAGAAAGTAAGTGTCTCTCATAAACCATTCGGATCACTGGTTATTGAACGCACACTTAAATAAACGAGTTACTATTGCTAATAGTGAATGTTCGAGTCCAAAGATGGCGGCGGTGAGTTATATTTTTATTGGCTGCCAGTCCTGCTTAGTTGGCGTCTCATTGGCTGGCGTGCCACGTTCGGAAGCCGCTGATTGGCTGTTTCCGAGAGCACTGCAGGTAGCAACCAGCGCTCGCGGGGTGTGTCCGCTCTAATGGCGCCCGTTGTCAGGCAGACGTTTAACACACCGGAAAGAAGTGTGTTTATTTGTCGTAGATTACTTGCCATTTATGCTCTAATAAACAACATTTGAACAATAAAATACAGCCGAATTTGTAGCTGGTTCGGAAACTGCTTGTCAAATAAAACACGTTCTTTGTTTACGGCTCTGTGCAAAAGTTTACACTCCCTTCATTTTTTTTTTTGTGAGGAAATGTCATTATTTGAAAAAAGAAATCCTCTAAAAATACTGTTTCAGAGCAGAAAATTAGTTTGGTTTAAGCCTCTTGGTCTCTAGAGATATGTGGCGGCCTGGGAAAAATCTTCACATGATACTTCTTAGAAGGAGGATGGATGTTTCACTTTGGCATGTATCTCAATCAGATGTAAAGTTCTGGCTTTTAGATGTAAAGATCTAGATTTACATCTTAATCCACTTAGAAAACACCATCACTCACTACGTTTACATGGACAGCAGTAATCTAATTATCGGCCTTATTGTGAATAAGACAATATTGTGATTAAGGTGTTTACATGAGTCGCTTTTAGAATATTCCTTTCATGTTCCGGTTTTACATGTTATAGAACACAGATCGATTAACGTCATTACGTCCCCACGCCACGGCGTCCGATGTTCCTTCCAGAATTTCACGTATCGACATACAGTTGGTCTTCGTTATGGAACCATATACAGTTTTGTGTGTTTCATTTTTAATTTTACGAAAGCTTCAAGTGCAGTTAATTATTTGTCATGCTGTACGTGCTAATAGACGACTGCTTGAAGCCGTGAGCTGCGTCCCAAACCACATACTTACCTACTATATAGTATATAGAAATACGTGTATTTCACCTACTATATAGTATATAGAAATACGTGTATTTCACCTACTATATAGTATATAGAAATACGTGTATTTCACCTACTATATAGTATATAGAAATACGTGTATTTCACCTACTATATAGTATATAGAGATACATGCTTCACCTACTATATAATATATAGAAATACGTGTATTTCACCTACTATATAGTATATAGAAATACGTGTATTTCACCTACTATATAGTATATAGAGATGCATGTTTCATCTACTATATTGTAGGTAAATATGCAGTTTGGGACGCAGCCGTGCTCTCTTGTTTACCGTCAAACGGTTGAGCGCTGCCGTGTTTGTACGTGTCCTGTCGCAGAATGCGGTGAAAACTCCCACATAATGTTAATAGTGTGATTAAAGCGTCATGTCAGTAACGCACGTCGATAATGCGGCTAAAGTCGGAATCCGATTTGTGTTTACTTCGAGTATGACTTTAGCCCGATTAAGGTAATCTGAAATCGCAGTTTACATGCTAGTCTCTTAATCAGAGTATCGTCTTAATCGGGTTAATATCGGAATATCGTTGTCCATGTGAACGTACTGTGATACTTTTTTTTTTTTTTTTGCAGAATTAGAAGTTTACGATGGGAAATGAGTTCTCAGTTTGATTATTAGCTCCGGTGTAATTATCTGAGGTAAAAGTCACTTACGGTGTATACACACAAGCGTCATCGTCGTCTCTTCACTCCACGTGTCACGCTGGAGTAATAACGTCTGCTTTATTCACTTTTCTTTTTATGCATGTCGTTTCATTAGCTCATTTAAACGTTATAAAACTTTGCCTGCTGTCGTCTGTACAGCATGTATAAACGCTCTTCTCTCTCTTGATGGTGATGTGACGGAACAGGAGCGTCACGGACATTTTGACAGTCTGTATCTGATTACAAACTGTCGTCCATTTTAGTTACGGGCTTGACATTGACCGTGGGAGGAAATCGTACTTAGCTAGCTAGGCTTTTAGACGCGTTTAGGCGGACTGACTGCATTTCCTGCAGTGTTTGTTAAAGCGCCACCTGTCTGTATGAAATTTACAGAATTTTTCCAATAGTGTACATATATTACACGCCTTGTTTTAACTTCATTCGTTTATTCCTGAACTCAAAAAGAACCTGACGTCACCGTCATTTAGCATTTTAGAAAGTCGGGCCTAATACTCGTTGTAAGTGTTATTCGATGCTGCAGTTAGTATTCCAAATAACCATTTCTGACATTTCAAACAAATGAAAGTCGACGCTATTTAACGTCTTGCTTCCAAATACATACAGCGACAAAGCGACCGGAGACTTCATTTTCAATGAGAGCGGGACATCGGCGTTCACTGTCGCTCGTGACTAGATGGTGGTTGGACTTTTAAGCACATTTGAAGCGACTCCCGATGGCCGCAGATAGACGGCCACGACGGCAAAGAGCTCACGCTGCTTCTCCTTCATCTCGTAGGATATGACTCGTGTATATACCCTGGTGAAATTTTAAATACAGACGCTCTCCTTCCAGAACGTTTCATTTTAGCTGCAAGAAAACCGGTTTGTCGCTACAAGGGCTGGACGATATATCGATATAATATCGATATCGTGATAAACGATTACGCGATACACTTTTCTGAGATGTCGTCGGTATGGTGATGTATTTTTATGTTTTTAATCGTTACAAATTAAACGGTACTCAATAGATACCGTTGATTTTGACGTAATAAAAAAAAAACAACGTAATCATCTTTGTCTTTGTAGGCATTAAAGAAAAGTATAGTCAAACTGAGTTTAACGTGTTTTTTGTTTTGGTTTATTTCATTACTGTTCTGCGAGCAGTTTGGTGGCTAAATTATATATCGTGATGCGTATCGTGTGTCGTAGAAAGGTCCTCAAGTATCGTCCTTGCTGTAGCCACATACAACTTTTTATTTATTTATTTATTTATTCATTCATTCATTTATTTATTTATTTATTTATATTGTACATTTTTGTCTGGTTTCCAGGCTAAAGAGATTTTATCGAAGGAGTCCAACGTCCAGGAGGTGCGTTGTCCGGTCACGGTGTGCGGAGATGTCCACGGGCAGTTCCACGACCTCATGGAGCTCTTCAAGATCGGCGGGAAATCACCAGACACCAACTATCTCTTCATGGGCGACTACGTAGACCGAGGCTATTACTCCGTCGAGACCGTCACACTTCTAGTGTGTTTAAAGGTAAAGACGAAATGTTTCCGGACCGTGATGAAGAAGAACCTCGAGTGTGCCGTTAGGTTTAAGCGTCACCGATTTAAGCGTGCACGTGTAGCGGAGCTCGGTCATGTGAGTAAGTTTCGTACTTCCTCAGGTTCGATATAGAGAGCGAATCACCATCCTCCGAGGGAACCACGAGAGCAGACAGATCACGCAGGTTTACGGTTTCTACGACGAGTGTCTGAGAAAATACGGCAACGCAAACGTTTGGAAATATTTCACCGACCTCTTTGACTACCTTCCGCTCACCGCCCTGGTGGACACGCAGGTAACACGATTACACCATCTCCAGTGCGGAATAAAAAACATGATTATCGAGCAAGGGCACAATCTGATGTAGTGTGTAATGTAAGGTGGTTGTTTGTTTTTTTTTTCTTGGCAGGAAGTTAGCGTTCATTCCTCACTGACTGTGTATTACGTTCTTTATTTTTAATAAACCAGAGAGGACAAATAACTACCGAAAAGAAGTCACAAAGGTCACGTGTACAAGTATACGTGTATGTTAAAGCTAAGAGATGAGGTCTTTTGTCATTCAAGATTCCGACCTTCAGTTTAAGACCAGCTCTTCGTCACTCTGTGGATTTGAGGATGGCTGCTATTTTTAGCACTCCGTAATCACGACTCTGTCTGGTTTTGTAGATTTTCTGTCTCCACGGCGGACTGTCTCCATCCATCGATACGCTGGATCACATTCGAGCTCTGGACCGCATCCAGGAAGTCCCACATGAGGTCTGATTCTAAGCCAAAGCTCTCCAAAGCCACCTATGGAGATGTATCTAAAGCTTTTTTTTAAATTATTTAAAATTTCCACTCAGTACACTTTTATTTGAACTGATCTAGAATATTTTGTGTCCGTTCCTGGAATGAAAAGTCATATCTTCAGTTAAAAATGTTTCAATGTTCCACTTGGGAACTCGAGAGATTTCTGAAAACGTTACGCAACAGTTAAAGCTCGTAATAAAAACATCTAAACGTAGGCGTAATAGTTTTATATCTGTATACCCAAGATATTTCTCTCTCTATGATGAGAGGATTTAACGTGATCGAAGTCCACACGACTCTATGAGATGCGCCGTATTGTTTGAACAAAGCGTATCGTAGCTTTTCCGATGTCGTGCGATGTGTCTAGTTAGATCCTGTAAAACATATATCCCTTCGTCACGCGTGTCGTCATAGTAACAAGTCTGAGTGCGGTTTACGGATGTTTTTTTTGTTGTTGTTTTTTTTTTTTTAAAGAAGTGAATGCGTTGGTGTATGAACAGGACAGACTGTAACATTTTTTTTGTGTTGTGGGAACACTGGTTGTATTTTCACACCCGTCCATGGCTATATGACTGACAGGGCCCCATGTGTGACCTGTTGTGGTCGGACCCCGATGACCGCGGTGGCTGGGGGATTTCACCCAGAGGAGCCGGCTACACCTTCGGCCAGGACATCTCAGAAACCTTCAATCACGCCAACTCCCTCACCCTGGTGTCCAGAGCTCACCAGTTAGTCATGGAGGTAACGCAGAGAACAAACAGGAGCAGACTGTGGTCATGACTGCTGCTGATTGAAGCTAACCTTTCACACACGCTCTCGCTCTCTGTTTCACTTTCTCACTCTCTTTTTCTGTCCTTGTCTCGCACCCCCCGTCTTACTCTCTTCCTTTCTCTCTGTATCACTCTGTCTCTCTTTCCATCTCTCTCGCGGTCTCGCTCTCTCTGTCTCTCATACTATTCATGCTCTTTCTCTCTCCATCTTTTTCCGCTCTCTCACTCTGTCTCTTTCTGTCTTTCTTTCTGTCCTTGTCGCTTTCTCTCTCGCTATCATTCTGTCCTCTTTGTCTCTGTTTTTCTCTCAGAGGCTCTGTCGGTCTTTCTTGATCTTTCTTTTTTCACTGTCTCTCTTTCCATCTCTCTCTGTCTTCTATCTTCTGTCTCTCTTTCTGTCTTTCTCTCATACTATTCATGCTGTCTGTCTCTCTCTCTCTCTCTCTCTCTCTCTCTCTCTCTCTTTCTCTCACACACATATCTTAATGATGTCCCATGTGGCTTGTTTGCTAATTAGGAATTCATCGACACAGTGTCGTTTCCTGTTAACACGCATGTTTTTATAGAACTTTATTCCCGATTATAGTCAGTTGCTCAAAAGTATGTGGACACCTGACCATCACAAGGTCCACCATATGCGGTTCTTCCCCAAACTGTTACCACGAAGTATAGAATGTCTTTGTACATTGTAGCTTTAGTTTCCCTTCACTGGAACTAAGAGGCCCAGTCCTGCACAGGTGAGGTCCACTAAGATTTTTGCTAAGGTTGGAAGAACTCGAGTGTCCTGCACAGAGTCCTGAACACCTTGGGGAAGGAACCGGAACCGGAGCCTCCTCAACACCCCACGATCAGAACCTGATCTCATCCTCACTAACTCTCACGAAATCCCTAGATATCCCCACTGCCACGCCCCAGAATCTAGTTGAAAGCCTTCACAGAAGAGTGGAGCGCATTATAACAGGAACGGAGGAGTAACTCTGGAATGGGACGTCCAACATACAGACACATGGGTGTGCTGGTCAAGGGTGCACAAACTTTTGCTCACAGTGTACACAGTGGATTTGTTATTGATTACAGAATACAATTTTCCTTCAGTAGTGCATAAAATGGAGAATGTTATTAAATAACTGCCAGGAGGGGGCGCAGTCTTACAACACTGATGGGTTTTAAATCACATTACTTAAAATAAATAACGACTTAAAATGAGCTGAATGGATGAAATCATTTTATTAAATTTTTTTTTAAAAAAGTGTACGAGTTGTGAAAGTATATTTCTTTTGTTTAAAAAAAAAAAAAAAAAGTTCATTTCAATCTTTAAGTAGAACATTTAAATAGAAAGGTCAAAGCTTGTCATAACGACCAGGATTTTAGAAGTCGAGGTTATATTTCTTTCTTTACAGTTTAGAGGTTGATGATGTTGATATTTGTCGGCGTGTCGGAGTGCAGTCTGACGTCTCGAAACTCCTTTCACAGGGTTACAACTGGTGTCACGAGCGGAACGTCGTCACCATCTTCAGCGCTCCGAATTACTGTTACCGCTGCGGCAACCAGGCGGCCATCATGGAGCTCGACGACACGCTCAAGTACTCCTTGTGAGTATTAAGGAACGCAACTTCCTGTGCTCCTGGACATTTTAGATAACAATACGATCAATACCGTCGTCCCGTCACGCTCGCCGGTTTAACGTTCGCTAGTTTGATTATTATTCGCAATCAGTAATCGAATGTGGAACTTTATTTATTTGCAAAGTTTAGTAAGTCGTAAACGTATACAATGTGTATTATTAATATATTAACACACAACTATTATGAATATTGAAGCCTAAATACAATCGGCAGAATTAAAACACTAAAGCGAAGCTGTAAAGGAAATGCGCCACGGTCAGGGCGTGGCTTCAACGTCACCACCACGAAGCTTCCGATAAACTACAAAAACCAAACACTACGATTGGAAAACACTATAAATTGAGAATGTATAAATCTATAATGTAATTTGGAATAGTTTGCAAGAGCGCGTGTATAAACACGTAAACACCTCGAGGCTGTAGTAGAGTCGGCGTGATGACGTTTCATTTCCCCGACAGACTCCGTAGTACCGTTTAGCCACGTGTTGGAGACCGTCTTCGTCAAGACACGTAAACGCTTTTCAAAAGAATCGTGATGAGGGTGTTTACTGATGTTTTATATCGTAGAAGAAAACGTGAAAATATGTTGAACTTGTGTTAAACACGCACCTTATTTCTAGCATTTAACCAAAAATCCCATTTAAAAAAAAAAAAACCCCACTGACTTCTGGGCGATGGAACCGGAGTTTAGGACTCATTCCTGCACCACTCTGTTATTCATATATATATATTATATTATATTATATTATATAAGAAAATCCTCCCGAGCGAAGGCTGCCACGTCTAAACACAAGCGTACGCTTTTTCCCCCAGTTTGCAGTTCGACCCGGCGCCGAGAAGAGGAGAACCGCACGTCACCCGCCGGACCCCCGACTACTTCCTGTAACGTCTCTGTGCCTGATGAAGTGTTCCTCAGCATTATCCCGATCGCAGACTGAACTGTCCTTACAAAATCAGCTCCTGTCCTTTCTCCAAATATTTACTGCATCTCTGAATGCCTGAGCTTGTCCATGGACCAGAATGTGTGCCATCAGTATAATGTACGGGGGGGGCGGGATGGGTGACACACACACACACACACACACACACACACACACACACACGCGCGCATACACTCAGCGTTTAGCCATTTTACATCTACAGTGATTCAATAAAGCTTTGGTTTCCTTGATACGAGTGAGCTTCATGCAGGGTAAATATCCCAACAGTGTTCTTTTGAAATGTGTTTTTATTCTTTAGGTCATTAATGTAGGAGCTTTCGGCTGGACGTTGTAGTGAATAAAAAAATATTTTTTAAAAATGTTAATAAAAACATCAACATCGCCATGCGTAGTATCATGCCCCACGATTCAGCACAACCTCTCATCACCTCTGATTCGTCTTAGACTTTCAGATAAAAGGTAATATTTTGTTTAATGATATGAAGTTTGTAAAAAAGAAAAAAAAAAGAAGCACTTTTTTTGTGGTACAATCTTTCAGTGTTATCGAATTGTCGATTATTTACAGGCAGATTTTGTTTTTGTAACTGCATTGTTCCCACCACCACCCTTGTAAAACCGAGCACTTTGTTTTTGTTTCTTATTATTATTATTATTATTATTATTATTGGTTAATGGAAGCTGCGAGCTGTATTGCGTTTCATTAGAGCAGTATAAAAATGTACACAATGTTTTTAACGCCTGAGATCTGAGATAAAGCTGTTTTTCTGCCTGACGTCTGCAAGAAATGTTTTTGTGTGTGTGTGTTGAAAACTTCCCATAACAATTACATTCTAGTTTTATCCATTTTTACACAGTTCCTTGTTGAATGAACAGTTTTGCAAATATATTTTTATATACACACACCCCAAATGTGTCCACATCTTCACCAGAGCTACTATGCTAATATCTCCGAATAACGGCGTTTTCTATGTCTGAATTGTTTTGGTCACCAGTCTTTCGTTATTTGTTAGCCACATTGTGGCACTGTATTGTAGCTTTGTTCACTAACTAACCTCATGGGGACAAAAGATATCATGGTGGCAAATGTCTTGGCCCCATAAAGGAAACACACTGGTATAGAGCGCGATAAGGAGAGGGATGATCGTTTATGGCTCGGTTGAGTTCGGACCCATGCACACAAAAGTTGTGAGGACAAGTAAAAGAACATCACGTCGTTCGGTACACTAGCAGTCAAAAAAAAAAATTCACATTTTAAAAGAATAATAAAGTCATCAAAACTCTGGAGTAACTTTGGGGGAATTAGCAGTCGGGGGATATTTATGATGTTTATTTATTTGGGTTTGAGGAAATTAAGGTATTTATTTTGGGGTTTTGGGGTGTGATGTTTTGTTTGTTCGGATAAAAACCACGTTTTACTGCTGCCCGTGTTCATCAAGTGCTTCTACAGACAGCTGAAATCTGCCACTGGTAACGAAACCCAGGAGATCGGCACAGGATGGAAGCCAAATGCAGTTCACTGCCCAGGAACGTTGGGGTGGGTCCAGAGCCGACACCGTCCAGCTGGAGGAGGATCACATGTCCGCGTGTGCGGACTCAGGAACCCGGGTGCTCCAGTTCGGGTTTGAGGCAATTACAGATCGGGGGAGTATTCTATTTGGTTTTGAGGTAATTAACAAGCAGGGTGCTTGGCCCCCTAATGACAATTCGACAATCACCCAATAATAAAAACCCCTTCATGATCACAGATTATCCACCATTTATTCATCTGAACAGCACACAGTTCTAAACGTTACATATAAAAAAAAAAAATTATAAAAAAATCATTCATTCATCGTAGAGTTTGACATCCACCTAGTTCTTTATTCACAAAGCAAGCTCTCACACGAGGAGGAGGAGTAACGACGAAGGAAAGGCCATCATACTCGCTCAAGAGCCTCCAGCATGATAATACTGTTTCCTCTTATGACCTGCAAGTGAAAAGAACAGAGCAGAGATCAGGAAAACGTCCAAATAAATTCACGTTGCTTTAGGCAAGTCACCATACTGATCAACTAGTAGACCATCTAAAACATGACACCGTGATAATCCGATACCAGGTCAGTCATCGCTGCTGAACAGATACCCAGCGTTTCTGAGCAGCACAGGCATGCTCACGTAGCTGTACAGAGTATGGTACTATCTGTGTTCAATTCTTACTGAAGGCAATAATTATTCATATTTGTTTTGACCACAAACATCTAGTGGGCCATTAAATGCAGAATTAATATGCACAGTCCTCTGTGGCATATTAAACCCAACCGGAAATAAAAACACCACCCGTTTTTATACGGCGTGGACGGGGACGCCTCCTCCACCAGCACGTCTAGTGTTCTTATTACCAATCTGTAGGGCAGAGATACCCTTAAAGTACACTTCAAACAGGAAGGAAGCTACTGAAGAAAATCTATTTCAGACATTTGACCTTGCCGTGACCTTGTCCCAGTTTGGATCCATTCCAAAAGTTAATCTTCTGGTTACCACGGTAACGGCACGGAAATCCTCCAAACGTCCCGACCAATCTTTCGACATGTCGCACTAACGAGATTTTCGGACGGACAAAACCGAAAACCAGGGGTCGACGGGTGAGCGGTATTCGGCCGATATCCGCCATCGTCCCGACTATCGGAATCCGCGCTTGAACTTGTTTCCATGGCGATAAAAGCGGTTTAGGTTATGTATGAGCATATCTGATGCGACCATGATGAGCACAAAAAGCAGGAAGATGTCCTTGAAGACCTGATTTAAGAGAGCTGTGGGTGAAGTCGTGGTCATGTCTTGTTATGTATGATGAACAGAACATGCTCGCGGTGAAGCGGTCCTAGTACTTTTAGATTTTCAGCATACACACCGCCGGTCAAAAGTTTTGGGACACCCGACTGAAATGTTTCTGATGTTAAAAAGCTTTTGATCCGAAGGTGTGTGATTAAACGTGTGAAATCGGTGTCGTAGACAAAAACATAATCGTGCCGATGTTTTCATTTCCTTCATTAGAAAACTAACATTTTATCTACAAAAAATCTTTTATTTAAACGGACGTCTCGGAGCGAAATGTTCCGAAAAGCAGCCGATGAGAGTCCGGCGTCGGTGTGAACTCCTTTAATACTGTTCAAAAATCATCTCGGGGAAATTCCTCGAGAAATCGGACGAGAAAACGCCAAGAATACATTTCTGGAAATTCCTAGGTGGAAAGCGTGTCTACTTTGAAGATGCTAAAATACTAAATTATATTTTTTTAATCTATTTTGGATTTTTTTTTTTTATCACAACATAATTCCCACAGTTCCATTTTCCAAGAAAATCATGAGAATTATGAATTATACGATACATCACCGTACAGCCGTTTTCTTAATTCACACCCGTTTTGGTTTTGTTAATAAGTAAGTTTAGATCGAGGAAAAACAATCCTGGATGGTGAAATTTGAATCGTTTCGTGTAATATTTGTTTAATATGACCGCTTTTGCATTCTTTGAAGGACGTTAATGATTGTGGAGTCGACTGTAGTTACCGAGACATTTTAGAGGGAGGAAAAATAAAACAAAAAACCCCAAAATAAAAACAAACAAAACAAATCAAGACGACTGACCACCATGCCAATAGGGTTCTGCTGTCCACCAGCGGAGATTTCAATGGAGTCGTCCACCACCAGGTTCATAAACGGATCAAACCCTCGCAGGATGCCTTGGACGTGGCGACCGCCATTCAGCTTCACTGAAGAGTTTTACAAAGAAAGAGAAGGAACTAAACAGGTTTTTCGTACAACATTTATTATAACTAAATAGCAGGATGACATTCATTAATGAATCACATACGTATTAGTGCACTCTCACTCACACACACACCTTATCCTGAGCCTGTAGGTAAACATTTTGAAACGGAAGTAAATATGAACGCTGACTGGATCTTTAATAAGTCAGTCCCTCCGGGATTTAGTGATTTTAACGCAGAAATTAACGCAAAATCAAGGAAACGCTGCGAAACTCGCAAGAGCTTGCAATTGGTCGAAATGACCGTAGATTTGGGCTGACGTGACGTCATCACAACCTGCATTCAGCCAAAGTCGTCTTCGGTTCACGTTCGTCGAACGAGTACAGCTAAAAGGTCTCGTTTACCAAACATCACTGTGCAAAACAATTTTCTACAAAAAGGCAAAATTGTACCGCAAATTGTGAAGAAAAACAAACAAACAAAAAAAAAACCAACCCAGCAGCAAAATGAAGCATTTTTGGCCACAACAATCACGCGCACAAAAAACCCTGCACGGACTGAATAAAGGCAGCGTGTTAATTATAATTAGTTTTTTTTTTTAAATTCTCAGTTTACCCTGTCTTACATGCGTGTGTACACACACACACACACACACACACACACCCCGAACCGTCAACTCCATTCATTAAATACAAACAAACTACACATTAACACCTACAATCATCATTTTTTTTCTTCTTTCTTCCTGTCAATTTCTCTACTGATTTTCTCTCTCCCTCACTGTAGCACGAGCACTTGTTTCCCAATAGAATAAAATCAAGTAAAGAAAGAAAGGCGGTGTCAGCCGTCTCTGATGGAATAGAAGGATCCCACGCTTTTGGATTTCTTTCGTTTGTATTCTGCGGAAATTTGTGCTCAAGATGCAATGGTCATTTTTTCCCCCCTTCCTAGAGCAAATCATTTAAACACATGTAGAATAAGATCCTTTTGTGAAACCTGGTTTCATTTCATATTAATGGCATTAACTAAAGAGATATTAATTATGATGGGGGCGGGGGGGGGGAATGATTGTTTTAGATGAAATTCCTTCGGTATGTAATGACAGTAGATAAATGCAACTCCCATGCAGTGAATAATGTGAATCGATGAGCAGTGGTAGTGACGGCCGGCTGAAAAACTCCATCATCCAGTAAGCCAGCACATCCCCGTTAAGATGCACTTGATGAGGTTTTTTATTTTTTATGATGAATAGATGAACATCTGATCTGATGATCGAATTGCCAGTCTAGACGACCAGATACGGGACGTAGAAACCTACAGCAGACTTTTAACAAAAGGAGATGATGTTACTTTGGGCAGGTCACACCCGAGCTGAGCGACAATGATTAGGAGAGAATCGATGATGGAAAAAACACTCGACATGGAGATATATATATGTATATATACACACAATGTTTGTTTACAGCCTGTACGGGATTCGCAGAGTTTTTTGTGAGGCCAAGAAAGAGAGTTTTTGTGCTGAAAACAACTTGAAATAGGCGAAATTGTCTTTCGCAGTGATGTCATATTCGATGCGCGTGAATCAAAGGGGGATTTGGTCGAACGCGCGCTGTGATGACGTCACTCGAATCGGTTGAGGTTGGACACCGAAAACGATGAACCGAATTCACTTCTTCTTGCTTAGACATTAAGAATACTCAATGGCGCAATCATCCTGAATGTACGGGAGAAGAAAATCCACGTTTAAACATTGTTTATCACAGAATCCACAGGAACTTTACTGCTCAACTGGCTCTTTAGGAACAGAAAATCCATCACCAGGAGACCTCCATCAAGTTCATCTGAGGCCCAGCACCATGATCTACTCAATTAGCACTCTGTGCAAATATAAAAACACCCCCTAAACATTCAACTGTCCATTTGAGATTGAAATAATATTAAAGCAGATACTCACGCGACAGCTTCTTGTCCATAAACCTGACGAAAGAGAGAAAGCAAAAATTAACTCCAACATTTCCACCACTTTAATATTTCTGTTTTCTGAGTCGAGCCCAGGAGATTAACAAGCTAATCGTTTATTCAAAACAACAACGGTTCTGGTTCTGCTCGCAGATAACCCATGAAGCGAACTGAAGCCACCGAGAACTCTCTCTCTCACACACACACACTTACTTCTTTAACTCTGGAGGATGTGCTTTACTCATGTTTATTTGTTTTATTTAGTTATTTTTCCCTCTTAAATGAAGACGGAAATAAATCGCAAGAAATGCGTTTCGCGAAAGAAAACAAAAGGGAAACACGCGGGTAAAGGCGGAAGTGCGGCGCTTCGCGGGGGAAATAACGTGAGCAGCAGCGCCACCTGGCGTCGTGGAGGTTGAACTTTACTGTTTACGGTGCTTGACAGGGGCTCGCTTTCAGCTTTAGGAGGCGCTAAGCGTCTAAAATCCTTGTTATCTGTGTTTGCATGTGTTTTCTGTGTTTGCACTTGTTTTCTGTGTTTGCATGTGTTTTCTGTGTTTACACCTGTTTTCTGTGTTTGCACTTGTTTTCTGTGTCTGCACCTGTTTTCTGTGTCTGCATCCTCCAACCAGTAAAAGCCACAGAAAACGCCCCTTCAACTTGAAATTTCAACCCGTCAGCTTGGGGTAGTCTTCTCCATAGCTTCTCCTACATACCTGCCGCATTCCCCGATTTAGGACTATGTTTTACCAAATACATCAATGCCCGAGTGAGATCCGCCATCTTGCGGTGCTACAACAACAGCACTTTACATTTTTAACACACAATTACTATTGTAGTTTCACACTGTAATTGAATAATAGAAAAATAATAAACAAACCCTTAATAACCTCCACTTTTTTTTTTTTTTTGCACAGGCAAATCAGATGCAGTGTCTATTAAATATTACATTTCATCGATCAAGTGGATTTTTCAATGTAATAAAGCAGGTGTCTGAAGGTGTTTGCAAATGTTCAGTCCGGTAGAGAAAGTCTATTAACGTGCACACAATTACAGGCATATTTTTGTCCCACTGTGTCAAATATTCAAATACTATACTATGCTCATCTATATCAGAGTTACACCAGAAACTTAGCTTTACAACATACACCGATCAGCCATAACATTAAAACCACCTGCTTAATATCATGTAGATCCTCTTTGTGCCACTACAACCCATTGACCCAATGAGACATGGACTCCACAAGACCTCTGAAGGTTTGTTGTGGATGCTGCAAATTGTACTATCCGGTGTCGCCCAGAAGACAGTCTTTTGAGTCTGGGTCCTCTCAAGGTTTCTTCCTTATGTCGTCTCAGAGAGTTCTTGCTCTCCACTTTCACCTCGGGCTTTTCTATTAGGGATTTAAATCTCCATCCATTCATTTCTACCTTCTGACACTCAGAAAATTGACTTGAATTGAATCTAATTATTGCTCTGCCATATTGGTTTCCCTGGTTGCATTAATAAACTCCAAACCTGTGTGTTGTGTGACACAACCTGGCTGTTTCTACTAATTAAAGCAAAAGCCTTAAGAGTCCCAAGTCTGTACAATCCTTTAGGAACTACAACAAATAAACAAAGACATTAAATGCATGACATGTATTTTAATGCACTGTATTTATAAATATGCCACAACTAATAAAATATTTGGATGATAACCGCTTCACAACGTTTACAGTAAAGTAAGAGCACTTTTATTTTCAGATCTGCAAACAACACACAGAAGAAGAAGAAGAAAAAACTTAATATTAATATTAAAAATAATAACCTGGAAAGACCTTTGTAATATCACAGTCTAAAACTGGATTTAAAGAGAAGCAAATTAGTAAATGAATCACATGTAAATGAATCACTTGAATATGAATCTCATGAATATGAATCACATGTAAATGAATCATACATAAATGAATCACATGTAAATGAATCACATGAATATGAATCTCATGAAAATGAATAACATGTATATGAATCATATGTAAATGAATCACATGTAAATGAATCACATGAATATGAATCTCATGAAAATGAATAACATGTAAATGAACCATATGAAAATGAATAAATAAAGACAAGAAGAAAAAAAAAGGTAACTGAGGTCCATCATCATATCTGAAAAGTAACTTTATATACCAGATTACACATAAACATAAACATATCAGCAGGAAATTCTCCCTTCTTTACGCTAACCTTCCCCAACAAGAATAAAAAGGCTTTGAAACAGTTTTATTCTTTAGTTCTAGCTAAATATATTTTTTACGTATCCAGTACCTACAAGTAATTATATTAAATATAATAAATAACCATTACGTATTGAATAAGAACTATTATAATATAAAAAGTAAATACATATAATCCATGCACATTCATTCATACATACAGATTAACGAACACCTTCACCAACATTTTATAAGACAGAAGTTCTGTTTAAGGATTATAATATAATTAACGCAATACAAACACACTACACATCAAAATTGTTGCGTTTATAGCCGTGCATGTATTCTTATCGAATGAGATCGTTGAAAGCATATACATGGGAGCATCGATCTTTTGGAAAGCCATCTGTTCGAAGAGAGAAAAACAAAAAAACATCAATCAGTCCTTCATTTCTGAATGCAGTTTCGTGATGCATTCATCTTAACTTTCAACCTTCAATAGAAGGTAACAGAACGTGCCTCCTACTTCTACTGTAAATCATTTATACAATACAGTGTACCGACACAGTGAGCCTTGATGAAGCTAAATTTAACCTAGTCTTTACGTCCCAAACACACTTTCTTTATGCAAGACCTGATAACCGCAATTCACCAGGAAGTGGAACTTTTAAAAAGCTCTTCATACATCTTGCTGTATAAATATAGAGTTCTTTCATGACCAAAATACACTAACAAAACTTCTCAAAATATATTAATCGATCAAAATATAAACGCTGGATTCCTCCTAACAAGATCGCTTTCAGTCAGAGCACAATTATATTAAAAAAAATAAATAAAAATAAACACTAAACTGGTGGCATTAGAGTAGGTGCATTATACGATAAGGTACTGATTTATAGAGTATTTTTTCCCTCTTTAGTTGTGTACTGTAACGCTTGATTAATAGTGTAAGCATTGATTTACTGTACTGTGCGAAAGTCTTAGGCACCCTCATTTTTTCATGCAATTTTTTTTCTTAGATGTTTATTTTATTTTTTTTTCTGACTTCTGCATTATAGCCAGTTACAGATTTGATATTTTCAAACTTTTTTGAACAGCAAAAATAAAGTGACAGAAACATGTATGTCAGTAATATATTAGGTAGATTACATAATAGACCACTTTTCAAACAAAAGAGAAAAAAAAAAAAGAAGAAAAGAATGCTGGCTGAACAGAAACAAGTTCTCCAGGAGAACTGTGGCAGATTCTCCAAAGATCCTTCTCCTTATAAATCTGGATGAAGTGAACCCGAGTCTGCTGATGCATTTTTAAGGCAAGGGGTTCTTAGGTTCTCATGAAACGCTGTTGAGTTTAGTGGAAAATGTTTAATTGTTTAATGTATAATAATGTTAATTATTTATATTTTTATAACATTCGCTCTCAAGCACTCTCTCTCACACACACACAACATAACTGTTGCACACCTATATTTACCAGATTTTTTTTTTTTTTTTTTTTTGATAAACCTGTGTTTCATTTGCAATTGTTTGATATCCATAAGCGCAGAGTAAAATAAAGACAATTTCACACAGCCTTCTTTGAGCCCCGACTGGAGTATCGAGAGCATAAATGAACATGCTTTTCAGAAGGTCGACATTTCTGTATTATAAATTCTTTACTAAAATATCGTGAGATACTGGATTTTTGATTTCCGTGAGCTGTAAGTCGTAATCATCGAGAATAAAACCAAAAAAGCCTTGAAATATTTCTAATGAATATTTCATGAATTTAGCTCCACTTTTAGAACTTTTCCGCTAATATATATATATATATATATATATATATATATATATATATATATATATATATATATATATATATAGATGCACTTGTATGTACACACACACACACCAAAAGTATAAGTCATTGTGAAGTTTTGCTACTGGTGAATACTAGTGATGTTATCAAGCCTTTATATTCTCTATTTGATCGCACAGATTCTGAATCTTTGCCATGGTCTTCGCCGGTTGCCATTTGCCTGACCTGTTTGGGTTTGTGACTACGCTCTTTTCTTCTGAGCAATCCTGTAAGTCACTCTGGATAAGGGCGTCGGCCAAATGACAAACGTAAATGTAATACAAATGAAAATTCCTTTATATCCGTCTTCCATACAGGTCACTGGAAAGTGAAAAAGCGCTCTGTGTCTTATAGGTGACTTCATGATTTGTGGTATAACAAACTATCAGATCATATCGATGTGCACGTGGTGCTGGCGATGCCTCTCTGACTCTAAACATTCACTGTTACCCTTTGCTTTGTCTCTATAACTTTTGAAAAACATACTGTATGCGCCAATTTTAGACCGTCAAAACCCATGTACGGTTTGATCCACAAGAAACGTTGCTGTGTTTATTGTAAGAAGAGTTCTCAAAAATGCTTGGAAAAAGACCCCCCCCCCATTATTGTGAAATAATATTTAGATGTATAAAGTGGGGCGCACGGTGGCTTAGTGGTTAGCACTCACAGCTCCAGGGTCGGGGGTTCGAGTCCCACCGTGGCCCTGTGTGTGTGGAGTTTGCATGTTCTCCCCGTGCTGTGGGGGTTTCCTCCGGGTACTCCGGTTTCCTCCCCCAGTCCAAAGACATGCATGGTAGGCTGATTGGCATGTCCAAAGTGTATGAATGGGTGTGTGAGTGTGTGTGTGATTGTGCCCTGCGATGGATTGGAACCCTGTCCAGGGTGTACCCCGCCTTGTGCCCCATGCTCCCTGGGATAGGCTCCCCGAAAAGGATAAGCGGAATAGAAGATGGATGGATAGATGTATACAGTGCTGAGGTATTGTTCTGGATCTCAGTTACTCACCTTAGTAGTAGCAGAGGAAATTGAGCTTCTCGTTGCAGTCTCTGTTTTCCCAAACATGCTTCTTGGTGTTGCGAGCGCCACAGCGGTAAGGTGGAGCCGGGCATGAGGGCAGTGAGACCAGATCGCCCAATGGATCCTTGTTCACCAAGAGCCATTTTCCATCCAGGAAGCGCAGGCCAGTCCACACACTGTCTGTTTGGGTTTGATTGCTCTCCATTTCAGCCAACTGTTGTGTCTCAGAGGACAGGGAAGCCAGGCCAGTGTAGCTCATTCTGCAGTAATGAAGAGCTTCTTCCCATGTCTTTTTCTCCTTTACCAAGACTAAAGTCTTGTAACAATAAAAAGGCAGAACACGTCCACAGAAATTATCGTTCCAGCCACTTGATGTTATCTCAGCACAGTTCTCATTGTCATTATTGTTATCAGGCTGGGACACTTTCCAATTGAAGAAAAAACTTTGTTCTCCATCGTTCCACAGCCAGATGTCTGAATCATTTTTGCTTCTATACATCCCAATCCAGCCTGAAACAAATTCTCTTCCAAGATTTATAACCCTCTGGTTTTCCTCATGTGTAGTGATGACGGCAAGATTCGAATTGTTTTGTTTGCAGCGTTTCTGAGCATCAATCCAAGTCAGTTCCATGGGAAAGTACATATATTCTCTTGTAAGACCTGCAGCCATTCCAATAAGGACCGCCAGAAGAGAAAAATAAAAGCATGGCGACATCTCTGCTGCTGCACTGTTTGAGCTCTGTAGAACGTTCACCGTCAGGTTTGTCACCAACTCAGACAATGACCTTCACGTCTACTTGACACTTGTTTATTGGATGTTTCTTGATGCAATATAGAAGAAAGGAAAGAACATAATTTACACAGGTTTTACCTAAAATTACCATAAACAAATTGATGAGGCTTGGAGGAAAAAGGAAGATCCACAAACAAGCAAGGGCTTACTCATTTACATGTCAAGGCACAATCCGAACAACACACACTGGTCACATAGCAAACCACCAAAGATGGTTGACAATCTTGATGTGTTTATTGTTGTAATCTTTAAATGACAGAAAAGGTAATTGCTGGTGAAAGTCATGTGATAAGTGACGATAGCTGAAAGGTTTTAAGCTCTCGCTCATGTTTCTCATGGCTACTTCCACTTCAAGACTTTTTTGTTTCTTTCTTCCAGCTTAGTTGTTACTCATTCAAATACATCGCTTGAGTTGCGATGTTTAAACGTTTAAGTGGTTGCTAATCACGCAACAGTTACACAATGACCAAGTAGCTCAGAATGTGAAGGCTCGGGGATACGTTCTTAGAAAATGTACTTAAAGGAATCTCAGACTACTTAAATCCTGGAGATGACGTTAGAGCAGACAGAGGCGTCAGAATAAAGAGATTTACTGTTGTGATGTTGACGTTGTTGACGTTGTTGACGATGTTGACGTTGACTAAACAAGGGTTTACAACTCATTGATGAACAGGGAACTCCGCTGGCTTCCTGTAGCCGCACACATCAAATTCAAGGCTTTGATGCTCACGTACAAGACCTTGCCTGGAACAGCAGCACCCTACCTCGACACTCTCCTTGAGGTTTATGTTCCCTTATGCAACCTGCGATTGGTTACCGACTGACGCCTGGTAGTGCCTACTCAGCGTAGGCATGAGGTCCCTTTCCTGAAAAATTACCATCCCTCAGTGATGGAATGAACTTCCGACCTCAATCTGGACCGCAGGATTTGTCACCATCTTCAAAAAGTGGCCATTTACAATGTCCAGAACCATTTCCGTCTTCTATGGCAGTCCAGAAAGACCAGGAGTTATTCCCCCCGTGAACTCAAGATAACAAAAGATGTTTTCCTCGAGATCAGAACTTATTTCTCTCATGATATCGAAACAAATGATTAAGCTTTTTTTTTTTCTCTCCCTCTCTCATTCTGTCGAGCCCCACACGATTTTATGGAGACACTAGAGATCCTGATCCTCTCTGTTCTCCTGACCTGCCTGATCTGTTTCGGATGTCCTACCTCTGGATGGAGCTCTCATCTACCCCAATTAAAGATTGCTGGGACTACGGCTGCTTCTAAGGCCAAACAGACTTCATATAAATCCATAATAAACTTTTTCACACCATCCGTTGTTACCCAGATGAGGACGGGTTCCCTTCTGAGTCGGGTTCCTCTTGAGGTTTCTTCCTCTTAAAACATCTTAGGGAGTTTTTCCTCGCCACCGTCGCCACTCAGTGGCTTGCTCAGTTGGGATAAATTTGCTCCTTTAATATCTGTATACCGTGTTGATATTTCTGTAAAGCTGCTTTGAGACAATGTCTATTGTAAAAAGCGCTATACAAATAAAATTGAATTGAATACATGCTGTACAGTACAGTATGGATGAACGTGTCTGTTTTTACTTTAATCAGCGAGTGCTGCAAGAGCTAAGTAAGAGCCGGTGCAGTGCTAGAGCTTCTGTTTTCATTAATGCTAAAATCATGGGTTTGATTTTGCATAACCAAATGAATGTGGAAGAGGGCAGGTAGCATTTTCCTTTAAATGCGTAGGTGCCCCTGGACATAAGCATAAGCAGCAGTTTGAAAAGAAGCACAAAAATATAGAGGACACAGTATATACACAGTCAGTGACCACTTTATTTGGAACAGTTGGGATGTCCTGGGATTTTCACAGACAACAGTCTCTAGAGTTTACACAGAATGGTGCCAGAAATAAGCACTCTTTCCAACCCCATTCCAAGCTGAAACAAAAGCGCATAAGAATTTTAGTCCGTGATAAACTATCGCAAATCCACAGACTACTGAACCTTATTTACACTACTAACTTCGGCCTCTGGATTGTTCTTTTGGGATCTAAATCTACATGAGGCAGGGACACGGGAAGTGCGGTGAGAATGCTGCAGCATTTCAGGACTCCTTTAACTGCAAATGCTAAAATTTTTAAAATAATAATAATAATAATAATAATAATAATAATAATAAATGAACAAACTTTAAAATGGAATACTGAATATGGAATAAATGGAGTATTTTGTTGTTGTTGAGTATTTCAGTGTCAGGGCCAGGACTCGGGTCAATAGCTCGAGAGTCAGATGCTGTAGCAGTGAACCACAGGCAAATACAGAAAAGAAAAAAACAAACAAAACAAAACAAGGAACAAAAGGTTATCCACACAGTTCAGGTGGTAAATCCAAAGAAATAATTGCACAGAAAATTCACAGTGCAAAATATCCTCAAACAGTTTCTTCAAGAGAAAAGACAAAAATCACAAAAGGATTTTACTGTAACAACAAGCAAGGAAAAAACAGAGTTACTTACACAGGTGATGTAAAGCTCAAATCTAATTGGAAGGCCCGTTTCATCGTGGAGCAATGGGAAAAGAAATCGGCATACTGGTCGAAGAAAAAAAAGCGCTCACTTTATCACCCCGTGAATGATCGCGCCCGGTGTGAATAGCTCCATAGAGATCTACTGTTTCAATTCAAGAGCGTCATCACGTCGTACTTTCACGTCACTTCATCGCGCACAGTGTGAAAGGCCCTCAAGGCTGTGTCCCCACCAAAGCGTTTTTAGCCCGCGGAAAACGCCTGGCCGTCTTCAGAAAACACCCAGCTGGGGGCGCTTGAGAGTTCTTTAGAGGTGCAATGTTTTTTCAGCGGAGACAGTTTGGTTGCTAGGATACAGAATATCCAAAAGTAATGTGTTACTAGTGTCTGATTTCGCAGACAGTTTGTTTTTGTCAACAATTCCTACACACAAGGTAAAGTACTTGCTCAAGCCCTTACATTGGATGAAGGGTTGGCTGAAGCACGTAGAAAGAGAGAACGGACCCGCCGGTCTATGGGGGTTCGTGAGATTTTGTGGGCGGTTGGTCAGTGTGGTATTTGTCCCACCCCTCCTCCACTGTGATTGGACAGCAGGGTAAGATGTGCTGCGTTTTACCCCAAGTTGGACATTTTTCAACTCTCGGTGACCAGAAAAACAACAACAACGTTTTTTTAAATACACGCCGCTCCCCTTGCAAACAACTGAAAAATATGCAGGCCTCAGGAAAAAGCGCTTTGGTGGACACGGCCTAAGGCTGCATCCGAATATCCCTTCTACCCTACTACACAGTAGGCGAAAAGCAGTACACCAAAGTAGTAGTACATCCAAATTCTCAGTATTCATAAAACAGTAGGTGAGAAATACCCGGATGACCTCCTGCTTCCACTGAGATTCTGCAGTATGGAACCTCTGGACCCTGTGGATACCGTGCTATCCCATAATGCAACAGGACTGGCACGGAAGAGCTGTCAGAATATAGTACGTCCAGATTGTTTTCATGCTTAACACTTATACTGATCAGTACATACTGTATCAATGGCTGAGCAGAGGGTATTGAGTCGAATGCAGTAGGTACCGTCACAGTATGCGATTTCGGACACAACCTAAGAAACAGGGGAAATGAAATGAGACACGGGTGGTAGCAATGACACAATTAACAGACAGAGGGAAAACGCATGGGGGAACAATGGGAGCCTCTAGCGGCCAAACCTCAATATAACAAGTCCACAGTTCTCACAAGTCCAACTACAGAGTGCAGTTCAGATCTCTCACCAACTCAGACTTGATTTACATGACATTTACGTTCATTTACTTGGAAGGTGCCTTTATTCCAAGAAAATAAAGAACGCAATCCACACAAGTTTTACATAAAATTCATGTAAACAAATCGAAGAGACTTGGAGGAAAAACAACAACAACAACAACAAAAGAGTCACAACTAAGCAAGGGTTTACTGATTTACCTGTTAATACTCAGTCATGCTACAAACACAGACCCGTGATTAAACAATCTAACTACACATGATACTTTAAGAACTTACTTACTTCATGGCTGCTTATACTATCAGGCTGGTTCTTCAAATCTGCCCCTTCATGGTCTACTGTCCCTCGGAGTTTTAGAGTTATCCTCCAACCTCAAACTCATCATTTTTTACTTCACTTTTTTTTTTTTTTACTAGAAAAGTTCAGAGACACAGGGTTTGTAGCTGTCAGAAAGTAATCAAACTTTATTGAAACAATAAAGTGAGACATTCTGCAGAAAGTCTGAATTAAACACGCACAAACATGCCTTTATTATATACTTTTCTGAAACAGTAAACTTATCTCGTAGGCGGGGGATTAACCTCTTCTTTCTAAAAAACAAACCAGTCTCCATCGCCTTAATGAATTATTCATGTCTATATGATATCTTACATTTGCGGCGCATGCACGGTCAATTCTATTTTCTTAAAGGTTTTATTAGGACAAGGTTAATTTTATGCAGCGCATGCGCCTTGCGTCTGATTTGCTGAAAGGTTTTATCAGGTTTTTACCCTGCCCCAAAATTCACCTTTCTACCTTTATGATTTTCTGGCTTTAGTCCCAGCCTGGTACACTTCATCCTGGAAGTCTGATCTGTTATTTCGACACTGCTTGTTATTTGCAAGCTTAAAGGGCTTTGATCTGGAAACACAGTTCTGGTGAATGTCTAATTGCTCATTTATTGCCATGGAGTGAAGCTGCTGTAGACAAAACACACGGTTCTTCGAACTGAATTCACTCAGGAAATACAGAGGTGCTGAAAAACACCTGCTGTGCAGTACAACATAGACGTCTTCTAGCTCAGTAGAAGGTGTTTTATGGTTTTAGATTATGCTTCTGAACATTGATTACACATATAGATTATTTTAACTAATATAGCATGTTAACTAATATTGATTATTAGATTATGCTTCTAAGTAATCATCCCAGATGTTAGTTACACATATTGAGTGCACTTTATCAATATATTCTATATCTGAGGAGTAAAATGCGAAATGAAGCGTGCTGTGAGGCGTGTTGTGCCCTGTTATTGTATTATAATCAGACCCTGGCTCCATACACCGCTAAAAGCAAAATACATAGCTAGTCTGCAGTATTTGTTGTGGAAAATGATCCATCCATCCAACCATCTTCTATACCGCTTATCTTTCAGGGTCACGGGGAACCTGGAGCCTATCCCAGGAGGCATGAGGAGAAGACATGGACACGCCCTGGACACGCTCGTGGCAAATTATATCTCGGTTTAAATATCATTAACAGCTGGAATTGAATTAAATATCATTAAAAGCATCACATAAATGTACATAGTGGTGCCACATCTGTTTTAAATAAATGTTCATGAGATAAATCTACACTGAGGGAGTCGGTGGACTTGAGAACCACTGGAATAGACTACCTGAAATCTGGCCCCAGACTCCAGCCCAGATGTTGGCAGTAACGAGACCAGATGTTGATTCTCCAAACACTAGACATTCCCAAGAGGAGGAGGAGGAGGAGGGGGAGAAGAAGAAGGACTGCAGCGCTGTCTGAATGATTTAATCTTCTCTACAGGGAAATATTTATGACAGGCTCTGAGCGAGTTAGAAATAATAATAATAATAATAATAATAATAATAATAATAATAATAATAATAATAATAAGCTCGTCACTGTGTACACTTGACTCGGTTGGTAGGTGTTGACTCGGTTTTGTTTTCAAGCCCGAGTTAAGTGACACGGAGACCCACTTGCTGACCTGCTCAGGTAACTCGGACTCCTTATTGATATAGTAAATTAAACAATGGAGTGACTCTACATCCTGTTCAGTGCACTTAACATCAAACGAGACGCCATTTTAGGAGTTTTCGGTGTGACGTAGTCGTTTTGTGCCTGACCACAACAATAAGATTATTATTATTATTATTATTATTATTATTATTATTCCATTCACACCTCAGCGCTGTTGAATTCTCCATTCTGATTGGTCAAAAGGGGTTGATTAATTTGCTCCGACAGTAGCGCTGAGTGTACTTCCGGCTGCACATCACAGGTTTGTTTATGCTAATGCGCGCGTTCTAATACGTTCTCGTTTCTATAGTAACGACTAGGACGTCACAGAATCGTAAAAAGACTAATAATAAACAGCTTGATATAATGAACGTTCAGATATGGCGAGGTTTTCTGTCAGGAGATGTTAAACAAACATTTATGGAAGGAGTCTCCAGTGTCAGCGCTTTCTAACAACCCAAGCTGTAATGTCAAATTTCTGGGATTGATGGGCTTTCTAGTTTCTTGGTAACATGTATGATTTAATATCATGAGAGAAGGGGCGGGGGCGGTGGAGTGAGGGTCCGGTGAGGGATCTACAATTTTATAGCTGCTATGACGTAAGTCAGCCAGCCCAAAGGAACACATGTCACACCCATCTCCATCTCACTCCGCTGGCTTCCTCAGATTCAAGGCCTTGTCTGGAACAGCCTCACTCCCTGCCCACCTCAACACTCTCCTTGAGGTTTACGTTCCCTCACGCAATCTGCGATCGATTAACGACCGATGCTTATTAGTGTCTACTCAACGTGGCTCAAGGTCCCTTTCCAGAACCTTCAAACTGACCGTCCGTCAGTGGTGGAATGAACTTCCAACCTCAATCCGGACCGCAGAATCTGTCACTATTTTCAAAAACAAACTAAAGACCCACCTCTTCCGTGAACACTTAACTAACCCCTAACTTGTCAAACCCCCATTATTTAAAAAATAAAAAAATAATAAAAATAAAATAAAATTACACTGGCACTTACACCTCTACTCTGCGTACTTTGCTTCTCTAGAACTTCATTAAAGATCTTGTATTGTAGCACTACTTGTATTGTTCTCCGCTTGACATGTCGCTGTGCTTGTATTTCCTCATTTGGATGACAGCGTCTGCAATAAATGAATAAATATAAATGTAAAATGTGAGTCATAAAAGGAAGTAACTTGTTTGACATACCCATAAACACGACATGAAGCAGACGTGTCGTTCTTTAATAAATAACGAATGTAATCGCTGGAGAACTGCTGCGGTATAGATTTCTGCGATTATACGTCCGCTTCGTATCAGGCCACATCACCTCACCTCACCTCACCTCAGCCCGTCGTTTATTATTTTCCTACAGCAGCGTGCCCCTCAAGTGAACCGCTAGCTGATGAATTACCTTGGCTAAGATGGCCCTCGTGTGTTGCTGAATATCGAATTAATTTATACTCACTAGTATGCTATCATGGTTGGTCTATTTAATTCCGTACTTATTCGTAGTCTAAATATCTTTATTTAACATTTTATGTATTTAGGATTCAAAACAATAATAGGAATTGTTTGGATGATTAGCCTAAGTGTTGTGTTAGATCTCCAGCTGAACTTGCTGGTCATACCGAAGAAAAGATGCAAAAGTTTAATTTGATAACATTATATTTCAGAAGAATTGATTTATAAAAATCTTGAAAAACAAAACAAAACACAACCTTGTATACTGTACCAGTCAGGAGTTGTATCACTCAGGAGTTAGAGTTAGGGTGCATGGGTCTGGTTGGCGTGAGAACCAGGCTTCGGCTTGTATGTCGTGTCCCGTTTATTCATTTATTGTAATCATTATTATCAGCATTAATCACTGCTGTCAGTTGCATGACTTCATGGTAATCCTTATGGTATGTGTTCGCTTTCAGGTTCCGTGTGCTGCGTCCTATTTATTTCAGCGCATGACTTTTTGTGGTTGTGGCAAAATCTGTCTTTCTGTGCATCGGCAAATGTTTAACAAATTTCAGGTTTATGTATTCGAGTGTGGCCACTGCATCCTAGCCAACTAAGATTTTAATTCCCTATAAACAAATCTTGTAACTGTAACAGACATTAGCAGCGAACAGAGTGACAGGTGGTGCATCAACACAAGTAGAGATTTACGTTCGGAAACATGAACAGCTCACGGTTACCGTGGTTTCCATGTTTACTACCAGTTATCATTTACTTTGTGTGTTCTGTCTATATCTGCTCAGTTGAGTGATCGTACTTTCTAAATGAAATTTTCATGGTTAAGTGTGTTGATTTACAAAAGGTCCTGTTTATATCTTAGCTTCTGTTTCCAGAATCACTTCTTGTAATGGAATCGGCAGAGGTTTCTTCCCAAAAAACTCCATACCCTCCTTGTCCTGCTCATTCACAGGTAATGGATTTAATAATGTTTTCATTTTAAAGCTTTGTACATTTGATAGATATCAGAACACTAAAGACCTAAAATAAGGAAATCAGAATCGACCGAGCCAAGCACGTTACGCTTATGTGATACTGATGTTTTCCTCGTCGCGATAATCGATTTAATCCTCCAGAACCATTAGCCTAAAAAAGATGGGGAAATAAGCATTTGCACCACTTCTGTTTTGAGAAGAGAAGGGCGTACAAAATTGACCACTTGTTCAACCAGGAAGTGATTTTGCTGTATTGTGCCGTAAAGCATTAAAAAAAACACCAACAATCTAACAACATAATCCTTTTACAGTGCAGCTCAAAAAGAAAAAAAAACAAAACCGTGTATTTTATCCCCATCTAATTATCATCACCATTAACATTATTTGTGTTAAATTTGACACTTCTTTGTAGGCCTATTTAATCTTTGTCCCTTTTTTCCCCCTCTCTTTTAACCGAAAACCAAAAGAGCCATTTTGACCATTTTTGTCCAAATATTTTTGGTGGCATCCCTAATAAATATAGTAAACCGATGTTAAATATATACTTTGTCTAATATTAGCTAAGTTAAACATGCACTGATATATTGTATTTTATATTAATAAACTTAAATCATTCCCCATTTACCTTTACAGAAAGTACACATGTCGATTGTTTTGTTTTATTTTGGAGAAAAAGACTGCTCATTGCCGTATTTTTGAGTGATCACTCGTACTAGGGTTGCCTTTCCTGCTCAGGGGAGCCTCTATTCTTGGAGCACTCCAGTTCCAGAGAGCACTAAACTTTTTGCTGCTCTGGGGTAAGCCGTATATTTTCGAGTCTTTTCCCTTAACAATGAAAATTCAGAATGCTGCTGAATGGGTAGCATTTATTCCAGTCAGTTTTACTTACACAGACAAAAGCAAAAGAAAAACATGCGTGCTAGCGGATTAAAGAACCGGGAGGGATACTAGCTTTCTCTGCGAATCGCACCCACCCACAGCCTCAACCCCACCTTGTGCCAATAACTTCCAACCAGGACCTTTAGTGATGCATGATGCTGTATTTGCAGTAAAAACCTTCTGACCGAGTTGGTAAGTTATGAATGACAAAGGGCCCTGGTGGTTATCCGAGAGTCATAGAACCACCAGGATAACCAAACTCACCATAAGACTGTTGTGAAAGATGCTCAGAGTTGACTGCTAAACTCGGCCCACTGGGAGGGTTGATATTATTGCTGTAAAACCAGAAGAACTTTCATGGTGTTGCCCAGGTAGTAGCAACACCGACATCATGGAGCAGAACATCTCTTAATAAGGGCCATGAGGAGAAGATGGTCTTTGTAGAGTGGAACACCACAGTAGGGGCTGGACGTCCTGCCTGTCTATAGGCCAAGGTGCTGATGTCCACCACTTGGTCTGTCTTTGATTAGACAAGGGAGATCCTTGAGTCTTACCTATAAAACAAATAAAATGTGGGTCTGAGGGTCAGACTGTCTGTTGTCTGCTCCAAATAGCACCATGGTGCACATACCAGACACCGAAGGAAATGCTTTGCTATTCATTCTATGGGCCTATGGGACCCTAGAGAGAGTACAGCGGAGCAATCCAAAGTACAGTGGTGCACTTAGATGGCAGCTAGCTACCATTCCCTGGTGAAAAGTCTAAATCCTAACATTCAGTTTATGTACCATGTTTACCAGATGAGGTAAGCACCATTCGCAGAACTTCCACTCAAGCACATACAAGGTCTATATACTAGGGGCTCTTGTTGGGTTGTAGTCATCAGCCTGACTGAGGGTCAAAGCTTACTGTCCATTTGGGATCTCTGCTCTGGGAGGAAGCTTCCAGGCTGTTCTGACCACTAATGAGATTAAAAGACATCTGTTACTCTCAAAGTCTTGCCAGCCATCCTGGCGGCCATATGCAAGACTGTGGCTTAGTTACTGAATCCTGGGGAACGATTAGCTTGGGAACGATGAGCAGGGAGAGGAAGACTGTTGTAAAAGGAATAGTGAGATCAGGGCCTGCCTCAGGGAATAGATGAGGGCACTTGGATGCCTACCAGAAGTCTGAGAATATGGTCCCCTCCTGGGTAGTGCAGGGCCTCTGGTAGGTATTTAAACATTGATCCAGACTGTTGCGTCCTTAAGTCTCCATGTGAATTGCCCATTTGGCTATGCTGGGTTTGTGATTCTGAAACCTGTACCTTCCTGTCTAGGACTGTCTGGGGTAGTACACAACACAGATTCAGCAAGGCACCCATCAGCAAGAATGGATTGTGCCAACCATACCCAGAGACACTTTTATAAATCAAGTTAGCAAAGTCACCCCAAACCCTGTCTGACTGGCTTTCTGTACTTTACCGCTGAGAAATATGCTTTGGTGTGTACACACTTTCGTTCCTGGGCTTGCAAGCTATCCGGCTAATCACACACAAATTCTAATATGTGCAGTTGTATCATGAAGTGTGAAAGAAAATCAAAAGCTGCTTTCAGACTTTGGTTACTAAACAAGTATTATTGTTTTTTGATCATTAGCTTTGTGATGTCACAACAGAGACTTGCACGACTTCAGACTCTGTGGACTATCGGAACCCTGTAAAAAAGGAAGAACCTGAAGATGAAGGCTATCTCTGTAAGGCAACATTAGCTGTTTAGTCCAACTAATTTAGTCCAGTAATTTGTGAATGAACCAGTTCCACACCACTCACTTTTTCTCCATTTTCTGTTTTGTATTTCTTATTTTTACTTGAGATGACTGTTTATGAAATTCAGATTATGGAATTTTAGGTGACGGGACATCAAGCCACGTGGGATTAATCATCACTGTCGACCAGAAGACAGTAAAAGAGGAAGAACCAGAAAATGATGAGTTTCTCTGTAAGACATGTTCCAGGGTTACATAACATTGTTGGCAATTATTCTGTCTGTTTAAGCTAAATTTGTGACTGCACAATTAACGTTTTTTGCATCCTCCCTTTCCAGACTGTGAGGACTGCAGATCCTACTTCACCAACAAGTGTGAGGTTCATGGTCCTGCTCTTTTTATCTTTGATACCCCTGTTCCCATGGGGATTGATGACCGAGCCAGACAAACCCTTCCACCCGGTCTAGAGGTTGGAAAGAGTGACATTCCTGATGCAGGCCTCGGGGTGTTCAATAAGGGGGAGTCTATTCCACTTGGTGCACACTTTGGCCCCTGTGAAGGAGACCTGGTGGACAGAGAGGAAGCCATGAATAGTGGCTACTCTTGGGTGGTGAGTTAGTTTCTTAAAACAATAACCCTCCAGGGTCCGGGGTTCAATTCCCGCCGGGGCCATGTGTGTGCGGAGTTTGCATGTTCTCCCCGTGCTGCGGGGGTTTCCTCCGGGTACTCCGGTTTCCTCCCCCAGTCCAAAGACATGCATGGTAGGCTGATTGGCATGTCCAAAGTGTCCGTAGTGTATGAATGAGTGTGTGAGTGTGTATGTGATTGTGCCCTGCGATGGACTGGCACCCTGTCCAGGGTGTACCCCGCCTTGTGCCCCATGCTCCCTGGGATAGGCTCCAGGTTCCCCCGCAACCTTGAAAAAGGATTAATAACGGTAGAAGATGGATGGATTATAAATGTCTAAAGTATGGCATTATCTAAGACTGTCAGACATTTAGTACAGATGAACCAATGAATGTGTCCGCTTCTCTTCCCTTTTCAGATGACCCCTTAACTGTTCAGATAATATCATTATAATTTTAATCACCCCTAGGAAACACTAACAGTGGGATGTACACCGATCAGCCATAATATTAAGACCACTGACAGGTGGCGTGAATCACATTGATTGTCTTGTTATCTTATTACAGTGGCACCTGTCAAGGATGAGAACAGTCAGTTCTCGAAGTTGATGTGTTGGAAGCAGGGAAAACGGGCAAGCATAAGGATCTGAGCAACTTTGATAAGGGCCAAATTGTGACGGCTAGACGACTGGATCAGAGCATCTCCAAAATGGCAGGTTTTGTCGGGTTTTCCTGGTATGCAGTGCTTAGTACCTACCAAAAGTGGTCCATTGAAGGACAATGGGGTCATTGGTTGGGCTGGGCTCTTCCTAAAGTCTACCACCATCTCCACTGTTTTCACAGCGTTGAACTCCATGTTGTTCTGATTGCACCAGGTCAACAGATGGTCAATCTCCCACCTGAAGGCAGACTCATCCCCCTCAGAGATGAGCCCAATGAGGTTGGTGTCGTCTGCAAACTTCAGTAGTTTGATGGACTGGTGACTGGAGGTGAAGCTGGTGGTGTAAAGGCAAAAGAGTTGAGGAGAAAGAACACAGCCTTGGGGGGAACCAGACTTCCTGTCTGACAGGATGCAAGACTGGGAAAACATGTGTATGATCCACCTGCAGGTGGAATCAGGCACACTCAGCTGGGAGACCTTGTCCTGTAGCAGAGCCAGGATGATTGTGTTAAAAGCAGAGCTGAAATCCACAAATTGGATCCTGGCGTAGGTTCCTCAGGATTTCAGGTGCTGGAGGATGAAGTGGAGGACCATGTTAACTGTGTCATCTACAGACCTGTAGGCAAACTGCAGGGGGTCCAGGAGAGGGTCTGTGATGGATTTGAGGTGGGACAGCACCATGCTCTCAAAGGACCTCATTAACACAGATGTCAGAGCGACAGGCCTGTTTTTTGGGGGACGGGATGATAGTAGAGGTCTTGAAGCCGGCTGGCACATGGCATATCTCCAGTGAGGTGTTAGATGTCTGTAAACATCAAAAGTGCTTACAATGGGCATGTGAGCATCAGAACTGGACCATGGAGCAGTGGAAGAAGGTGGCCTAGTCTGATGAATCATGCTTTCTTTTACATCATGTGCATGGCCAGGTGTGTGTCTGTCACTTACCTGGGGAAGAGAGGGCACCAGGATGCTCTATGGGAAGAAGGCGAGCCGGGCAATGTTCTGCTGGGAACCTTGGATATTACATCAATACGTTCCACCTATCTAAACATTTTTGCAGACCATTGTTGCACACCCCTTCATGCCAACAGAAGCCCCTAATATCAATGGTCTCTTTCAGCAGGATAATCCACCCTGCCACACTGCAAAAATTGTTCAGGAACGGTTTGAGGAACATGACGAAGTACTAGATGGCATCCAAATTCCCCAGATCTCAATCCGATCGATCGTCTGTGGAACCTTTTGGGCAAACAAGTCTGATCCATGGAGGCTCGACCTCGCAACTTACAGGACTTAAACGATCTGCTGCTAATGTCTTGGTGCCAGATACCACAGCACACCTTCAGAGGTCTTGTGCAGTCCATGCATTGACTGGTCAGAGCTGTTTTGGTAGTACAAGGGGGACCTACATAATATTAGGCAGGCAGTTTTAATGATATGTCTGATCGATGTATATCGGCTATGTGATCAGTCAGGATACCTTGTATTGATTGATAGTTGTATTGTATTGATTTTCTATGACCCTTCCCTCTAAGGCAGATGTATTTCCCCATGAACGTAGGAAAACAAAAATACATCTTCCTTTTACAAATTGCTGGTCTAATGTCCCTCCTGAAATGATGAATGGTTTCTGACCATCGCAGGAGAGCAAACAAACAAACAGCATTTTAAATCACTGTCCAATTATAATTACTATCAGAATTTTTTGTAAAGTGTTAGGCCCACAATGAAGTCTCAAATCTAACTGTTTACGTTAAGGATTTTTCTTCACCAGGGAAAGAATTCTGTCATCCACCATGGTTGTTTTCTGTGGTCTTTTGGGACTTCCTGAGCTCACCAGTTCTTTCTTTCAGTGCCAGTTCTCTCTTTTTAAGAATGTACCAAATTGAGTCCCATAAATTTTTTTTTTTTGATTTTTCAGCCTAGTGATTGCTTGCTCTTTGGGATTTCACATTGAGAGTTAACAGCAACAGATACCAAATGTAAATGCCACACTTGAAATCAATGCTAGACCTTTTTATCTGCTTACTTGTGAGTGGAATAATTAGTGAAATAACACACACCTGTCCATGAAACAGCTGAGCAGACTTAACAAGGGAGGGCCACATATAAAAGTGCTGTAATTCATACACCGTTCTCACTTTTTGGATGTAAATACCCTCAAATTAAAACTGAAAGTCTGCACTTTGAGAATCATATTCAATGTATATTCAAATATATTCTTATATTTTATTTGATATATTCTTTAGATATCCAAGAGCAGTCGATGTGAGGAATACATAGATGCAAAGAGGGAGATGCATTCTAACTGGATGAGGTGAGGAATACTCTGCTGAAGACTGCACTTTTGGGTGTTTGTTTAGTCGTTGATTTTAGCATTCCTTATTTGATGTGAAAATATTACGTATTGCTTTACTACTGTTTACTGAAGTACTGTGATGTGATACCAGACCTTTGCGTGCGTATCTGCCTGAAAACAAATCTATTCATGCCTGTAAGTGAGATGACGTACCCCTCATTATCACTGTCTTCCCATAGTGAAGCAGGTGGTTTTTCCATCAAGCTACGACTGCTGTGTGGAGTAGGCCAGACTCGTATCTCATTCAGTGCATATGTGCATTCCCTTTCAGTCGTCACTTGGAATAACACATAGTACGGGATGTACGCTTCACACGGTCATATCCAAGGTGGGGAAATAACTCCCCAGTGTCCTCTTAATCCAATAAAAGGCATAGTGAGAGCCACACAGGTGGTCAGAAATTACAAACAGTGCACAAATGTATGAGTGAAAGCCCAAGAGGCTACTATAGAAATCTCTGCCACTGACATCCGCTTCAACAGAACCCAAGACGAGTAGCATCTGTTAGTTCGATCAAAGCAAACTAGTTCCCTGGACTGACTGAGTGGAGTAACCTATGAAATGTTAACATTTTGATTGGAAAAATATGTAGATGTCTGTTTTAATATTAATATTGGAATCACAATATTGAGGTTGTGACGGTCTTTTTGAGTTTCCGAGCACAAATTGAATTTTTTTGGTGAGGAAAGATTTTATTTCCTCTCTCTACCACACTTGTAGGCGCTTGTGTTTACGTAACACAAATTATTGGGACCAGACGTAAGAACAGATATGAATCTCATCAGGCTTTTGGGCTAGTCGATGAGAAGGCCACTCTACATTTATTTTTGGGGTTGCATGAATCAAGAAGATCGTATGTGACCCTTCAGCAGCCAAAATTTTTTTATAAAATAGACTGGTTTGTCTGTATCTCCATAGTTTCTTCTTCAGACAGGCTGAGCTTTTAAATGCAGAGATGAAACGTGTCCTCATCCTCGTTAGCTGCAAGCGCTGCTTGTGACTGGAGATGGAGCCATATCACCTATGGATACTTATTGAGGATAACTGAACAACGATGGGGAAAATAGAGTCCTCTCGTTCCGCTGTTACTTGCCTGAGGAGGTCGTAACAAACATCTCGTGACGAAACGCACACGCATCAGGCTGCATTGTAGCTCTCCTTACATGGACCATCCCAATGCAACCCAGCGTTGTGGTGATACAGCGTGAACTGACTTAAATGGAACCATTCGTTCTGTTTCTATCTTTAGTAAAAAAAAAATAAATAAAATGACTTCGTGCCACTCTCTCATCCTTTGTTCACTGTCTCTTTCTTATTTTCCAGGTATGTGAATTGTGCTCGTAATGGTAAAGAACAGAATCTAGTGGCGTTCCAGTATCGAGGGGGGATTTTCTACCGTTGCTGTCAACCGATCAAAACGGGACAGGAGCTCTTGATGTGGTACGAAGATGACTACGGCAAAGACCTCGGCCTTGCATTCGACACCCTCTGGAAGAAAAAGTGCTCCTCAAATGGTTAAGTCCTAACCGGATTTTTGTCACCTGGTTTTTGTTTATTTTTAATACCATGATGAACCCGAATTTGAACAGCAACTAGTTAACTTGCTTCAATGCCTAACTGTGACGCAATAGTATGGTGGATTAGTGTGGTGGGATGTCACATTCCAAAGCTCTATGAGCCATATAGGACCCATGTAAAGTACTTATACTTTATTTAATAATCTAGCAACTGTAGAGCCAGAGCAAAAGGAGGCATGGGAACAGTGCATGCTGGCTATGACCAAATGCACCACAGTTCAGGGTTCATGCTCAGCTGCTCCTTGGCCAGTCCCATTTCCACCAAGAGTAGTCTGGCTATATTAGCACCAGTTTGTGAAGCCCCCTTAAGTCTCAGAGGTGTGTAGGTAATGGGACATTGTCAGATTTAGGAGTATAGTTGAAAATACAGCAGGTCAAAAACACAACTGGGATAATACCAGAATGAATAGACTGTGGATGAACTTGGGAAAAGATTCCTCATTCTGTGGCAAAGTAGTGGCACAAGGTGGCTGTTAACCCAGGTAAGACCGGAATGCAGTGCAGCCCACTGATGAGTGGATAAGGAGGTACTGGAGATACTTGAACCGCTACTTAGAATATTCAAACTGATTGTCTCAACAATATTTCTCTCTCTATTTTCCCACTGAACTGAAGGTGATGACCAGAGGTCAGACTGATATTCCATGAAACATCTCCATCATTGATGTAGTGAAGCTACAATACCCAGCATGCAGTACTCAAAAACTTAATCGAACCATTGTTTATCCCTACTGCGATCAACGAATCCGGACATGTTAGTGATGCATGACACTCTAATGTCAGTGGGATTACCGGCTTGGAAATACAAAATGAAGAACAATGGGATGTCCACAAGCATATATGGGTGTGATGGTCAGGTGACCACATTCTTTTGGCCATATAGTGTATGTATGTGGATACTGTACCATCACAACCATATAGAAGGCCTGGTGCACGGTCAGCATACCAATTAATCCCACAGGTGTTCAGTGGGATTGAGGTCGGTTCTCGGGTTCTTCACCATTTAACCTTGGAAAACCATGTCTTCATGGAACTGGCATTTGTGCACAGAGGCATAGACATGATGAAATGGGTTTGGGTCCTTCAGATCCAGTGAAGGGAAATTGTAATGCTGCAGCATACAAAAACAGATTCTACAATTGTGTGCTTATAACTTTATAAGAGTTTTTGAAGAACCATATATGGCTTGGAAATACAGAATGAAGAACAATGGGATGTCCACAAGCATATATGGGTGTGACGGTCAGGTGTCCACATACTTTTGGTCATATAGCGTATGTCTGGTCATTTTAGGCTAGGATCATTTAGCCAATGACCGGGGCACCAAGCCATAATAGTCTTGTAGAGTTACACCATTTGAAAGTGTTAGTTTTGCTGAATAGCACGCCCTGTCTTTTAGTGGTAATCCATACTAACAAATGGATAACATCTTCAGCCAACGTCAGTCCGATTCCTAAATAAAATTCTTGATAGATTATTCAGTCAGCATATAACCAAGTACTGTCCGGTTGCTAGGCTACACGGGTCTTTTTGCAACCAGGTTGTGTATCTTTTTGTTTACAAGCACTAAAGGGGTCTATACACCACCAAAAATTATGGATATTTACAGTACGAGTGTGCAGCCAGCACGTCAAACCTGAGGAGTCTGGAAGAGATTTGAAAGTGGAGTTACTGGGTCCTCTGCCAAAATAGATGCTTAAAAAAAAAAATGCTGATTCTGTCTATTTTAAGTACAAAATGGAGACCAGAGGAGATTTCCATGCCCGGTCAACCTGACAAAAGGAGCCAAACTGAGGTAGGACAACTAGTTAACGTCTGCTAACAAATGCTTGTACTCACCCATGTAAGTAGTAAGGTGGCTAGTAAGGTCGCTAACACAAAGGTGTTAGTGACCACAAAGGTGTAATGTTGCTGGCTGACATCATGGTAGCTACTTGTGCTGTTGTTAACTTCAGTTATTTGGCCCAGTATAATTTAGACCCTCACCTGCTCTCTACTTGGCTCCTGTTGCTCTTCTCGCTGACACAGTTCTTGTTTTACATATTCCGGCTCGAAGGTGTATGGTTAGATGTCATGAACTGAGGTTTTTACAAACTGTCTTTGATCCGTTTCTGTCACAAGCTATTTTTTTTCCCTCAGATTTTTAACAGACTACACTTTCACAACTCAGTCGGGGAACACAAGCATTCACATACACATCTCTGCATGCCGTGTTTACCATTGACAGAAGTACAAACCAGGCTTAAGAGGGTTTTAGCTCTATGGTATTCTTAGATGCTGACCTGCATGAGAGTATGGTTCTGATGGAGACTACACAGTACCTCTGGATAAGGGCGCCTGCCGAACGCTGTAAATGTAAAATGTATAAACGTGCATTTTGATGCGAGTGGAAAAAGTAAGAATGGATTGCGACACCGCTCCAGCGCCACAGTATGAGAGTACATTTTCTCACATTAGTCGTGATCTCTGATAGCTCGTTTGAGTGCGTTTATTTACTTTACCCTCTCACACTGTGCAATTCGCACACAGTTTAGCCGTGATTAAACAATGATGATTGTCTGCGACAACAAATTCATATCTAAATCATTTCAAAGTTGAACAGTACCAACCTGGCTTTGGGGTCTACGCTAACAGAAACGTCCCCAAGTCCCCTTAGACAGAATTAGGACATTGAGGTTGGACCACCTTCAGAACTGGCTGATGTGGTTCGTCTCATTATACAGTCCATACAGGATTTTTGTGACTGTTGTGGCCAAAAATGCTTGATTTTCGCTGCGGCTCTTCTCAAAATTTGTGAAGCAGTTTGCAGAGATTTTTGTGCTTTTTTTTTTTTTCTTTTCAAAAAAACGACTTGAATTGCATGAAATTGTCTTGCACAGTGATGTTTGTTGGTAAATGAGACCTTTTCGAAGAGGGCTTCGACTGAACGCGCGTCGTGATGATGTCACATGACGCGTCTCGGCCCAAATCTGCGGACAACCTTGGGTAATTTTTGAAAAATTGCACGCTCCTGCGAATATTGCGGAGTTTCCTTGATTTTCGTTCATTTCTGCGATCGGAAAATCCTGGAGGGACTGAATACTTCACCAGTATGACTCCTGGGCTCTTGTCTTGACGTTCGTCCCTAACTTCTAGTCCAGGGGTGTCCAATCTTATCCGGAAAGGGCCGGTGTGGGTGCAGGGTTTCATTCCAACCAAGCGGAAGCCACACCTGAGTCTACTGAGGTGGAATCAGGTGTGGCTCCTGCTTGCTTGGAATGAAAACCTGCACCCACACCGGCCCTTTCCGGATAAGATTGGACACCCCTGATCTAGTCCCTTTTGCAAATTGTGCATTTAACCATTTAGAAGAAAAATAGACAAGGTCCTAATATAAAGAAGTATTGTGACCATGCACTGAGGTCGGTGGTCGCTACCAGAGTCTACCTCAACCTTCACTCCGGGAACGTCTTGTGGTACGAGACTTTGCTCGTAAGCTGTAGAATCTGCAAAATTACTAGACGACTTCCTTCCAAAAGTAAACCCTTTGCATTACCGGCTGTTTCGCATTATGGATTTATCAGCATACGGTCGTTTACTGCCGTTTTATCATCCAGAATTCATAGGTTACGTTTCATTGTGTTTTTTGTTCATGTCGGGATTGTTTGAAAGAAAGTTAAGAACGCTTTCTCGATGACTTTCTAACGCATTTCATTTTTTTATGCTCCAGAAATGAACGATACCCTGCTGCAAGTCTTCTGCTCCTGGTGTCCACTTTCCTACCTGTCTCAGACTTACCTTGACATTCACATAAGGAGAAGCCACTATCAAGAATACGTGGAAGTGAAAAATGTGAACGTGTTGCCCAGAAGACCACAGACATGCTCTGGAACTCATGGACAAATACAAAAAGAAACTGATCACTGCTTCGATTGTGGGAAGGGTTTCACTCAGCCGAATAATCTCAAAACCCACCAGTGTGTCCACACAGCTGAGAATGTGTACCACTGCTCACAGTGTGAGAAAAGTTTTCACGAAAGGGTTGTTCTTCAGCGAGACCAGAGCGTTCACACAAGAGAGAAAGCGTACCGTTGCTCACAGTGTGGAAAGTGTTTCCCACGACAGAATGCTCTCCGAACCCATCTGCTCGTTCACGCGGGAGAGGAGCCGTATCGCTGCTTACATTGTGGGAAGAGTTTTAGACGACGGGGTAATCTTCAAACACACCAGCGCGTTCACACAGGAGAGAAACCGTATCGCTGCTCGGAGTGCGCGAAGAGTTTTAACCACCAAAGCAGTCTCGTAAAACACCGGCGCGTTCACACAGGAGAGAAGCCGTACCGCTGCTCCCAATGTGGAAAGAGTTTTAATAACGGGAGTAATTACAAACAGCACCAGCGTATTCACGCGGTAGAGAAGCCGTATCGCTGCTCTCACTGTGGAAAGAGTTTTAACAGCAGCACTGCTCTACAAAGACACCAGAGCGTTCACACTGGAGAGAAGCCGTATCGCTGCTCACACTGTGGGAAGCGTTTTACCTACCAGAGTCATCTCAAAGATCACGAGCGCATTCACACGGGAGAAAAGCCTTACCATTGCTCCCACTGTGGAAAGAGCTTTAATAAAAGGAATACTCTACAGAGACACCTGCGCGTTCACGCCGAAGCGAAGCCGTATCCGTGCTCGCAGTGCGGGAAGAGTTTCACTCAACAGAGCGATCTCCAAAGACACCGGCGCATTCACACGGAAGAGAAACCGTATCCCTGCTCACAGTGTGGGAAAAGGTTTACTCTTAGCGACACGCTCAGGCGACACCAGTACGTTCACACGGGAGAGAAGCCGTATCAGTGCTCGGAGTGTGGGAAGAGGTTTAATCATCACAGCGATCGACGAAAACACCAACGCATCCACACGGGAGAGAGGCCGTATCGCTGCTCGGGTTGCGGGAAGAGCTTCGTCCAACAGAGCGATCTCCGAAGACACTGGCGTGTTCACACGGGAGAGAGGCCGTATCACTGCTCGGAGTGCGGGAAGAGTTTTAGACAGCAGAATGCTTTCCGAACGCATCAGCTGGTCCACACGGGAGAGAAGCCGTATCACTGCTCGGAGTGCGGGAAGAGTTTTAATCAAAAGGGTGTTCTCCGAAGACACCAGAGGATTCACACGAGAGAGAAGCCGTATCACTGCTTACTTTGTGGCAAGAGTTTTAGACGACGCGGTCATCTCCGGCAACATCAGCTTGTTCACACAGGAGAGAAGCTGCATCACTGCGCACACTGTGGGAAGAGATTCACTTATTCAAATACATTTAAGAAACACAAGTGCACCAACGTAGAGGCAACAGCTAATCCAAACACATCTTCAAATCCAGATACCTGATTGACGTTACTCCCGTTGTTTACGTTTGTCTGCCGTGATTTGTTTAAATAATTATACGGCCAAGACTATCTAGACATCTGGCCCTCACACCCATATGTGGATCCACCCCAAAATGTGGTCACAAAGTTGGAAGCGCACAATTGTCTAGAACGTCTTTGAATGTTGTAGCATGAAGATGTTTCTTCACTGGTGCTGAGAGGCCCAGACGTGATCCAGCATGACAATGCGCCTGTGTATAAAGCGAGGTCATTGTTTGCCATGGTTGGTGTGGAAGAACTCCTGCTCAGAGCCCTGACCTCAACCCGGGTGAACACCTATGGGATGAACTAGAACATCATCTTGCCTGTCATCAGTGCCCAAGCTTACTAATGCTCTCGTACATGAATGAGCACAAATCCCCACAGCCACGCTCCAAAATCTAGTGGAAGAGCAAAGGAGACTGACTCCATATTAATGCCCATGGTTTTGGAACGGGATATTCGACAAGTATATATGTGTCCACATACTTTTGGCCATACACTGTATGTATATGTAGTTCTACATGACAATTTGCAATGCATTGGTTAGTATTATATTTCACTTTTAAGCTTTCCTATTGGTAAATTTGTAAACTCTATAGTATACCTATAGTATTTTATGTCCCTTCAATAAATTTTACTCCGTGTTTAAAACTTACATGCTCTGTCTTTTTTGTTTCTTCTTCAATCATACACACGAATACATCTTGGCATTCCGTACGATCGCAAGGTCTTAGAGGCTATTAGATGTAACGATAAACGTAACAGCAACTTGACCGCTGTTACATACCAAAAGAGTAGTGGTGTCAATACGGTGTAAAAACTTTTTGCATAGACATTCATTTCGATGTGACTGAAAATATAAGAATGGTGTTTAAAAGCATTATGTTGAACTTGGGCCGCTGGAGATATCGGGACAAGATTCTTGACATGTTCGGAGGCGGTCTGATCAACTCAGGGTCTACACTAATGCAGGAGAGGAGCCATATCTGTGATTCTCAGTGTGGGAATCATCAGAGTGATCGACAGAAACACTCGCATAAAAAGGAACAAAGCTGCTCACAGTGTTGGACGAGTCTGACCAAACCAGGGACTATGCTAATAAAAGTCCCTGAGGCCACTTGACTTTTGAGGACACTTAAAATTGGCTGATGTGGCGTGAGAGTCCTGTAACGTTCACACAGGAGAGAAGCCGTATCAGACATGACAGCTGTGATGTTTCACTTACGTTCTCCAAACTGGCCTTAAGAACACATGGATGTCCCATCGCTTAGGTCTCTTTGGGAGTCGATTGCTTAAACAGGGTGCTGGATTCTTCTTTTGGCATCACATTTGACGACCATCTCTTCTTAATGTTAGGAGAGGTCAGACAAAGAGTGATGACCCTCTAATGACCCCCATAAAAGGTACAAAGACTAAGTGTACTACCCGGATTAGGGTTGCCAGGACCCACCGGGTTGGTGGATGGTGTTCATAGGTAAGCGTCTGGTGACCAGGCCACCCTCAAAACCCGATCAGGTTTAGCCTGACATGGTGATGTGAAGTCATCTCTGTCTGCTGTTTGGAATATACAGCCTTCGTGGAGAAGGTGGAGGGGGTACCTAATACCGACTCTATAATGCCCTTGGGGGACTTGCTAATATTGGGATTGAAGGAGATACTGAGTGTGATTTGGAGAAGCAGACTCCCAGATCTGAGTTTGAGCAGTGAAATATTATTAGACTTCTGGGCAAGCCATGGATTGTCAATGACAAAAACTTTAAACACAAAGTTTCTAAATGTGCTCGGTACCAGAGCACCTTGACCCAAACTTGACCCCCCACTATTCAGGCACATGAAGGGACCCACATATGCCTAATGGTGGTGCAATAGCACAAGGTTTTATGGGTTTTTTGTCCATATGTCGTGAACCAAGAAGTCCTACGAATATTTTTTTCCCACTGAGTCGTTGGGTTCTCCCAAACAATGAAAGCCTCAAGAGCCATTCTTTTCTCACCATGCTAGCACGGAGCACAGATTTCTATTGGCCAAGTTTTCAAAATATCATCGCTGCTTTCCATGCAATAGTCCAAAAACAACAGGTCACAAGGTTTTATCAGCTATAAAAGGCAATAATAAATGAAACAGCAACTTAGTCATATAAATATACACAATGCCCTCCACTAATATTGGCACCCTTGGTAAATATGACCAAAGAAGGCTGTGAACAATTGTCTTTATTGTTTAACCTTTTGATCTTTTAATACTCTGTAATACTCTTAATACAAAAATACTTTTTGTAAACATTTGCAAACACAACAATATAAATATAAAATCTTTGTTAAATATAGGTGTGCAAGAATTATTGGCACCCTTTTAGTCAATACTTTGTGATACCTCCCAAGATAACGTCTCTGAGGCTTCTCCTGTAACGCCTGATGAGGTTGGAGAATACATGGCGAGGGATCTGAGAGCGTTCCTCCGTACAGAATCTCTCCAGATCCTTCACATTTCAAGGTCCACTCTGGTGGACTCTCCTCTTCAGTTCACCCCAAAGGTTTTCTATGGGTTTGGGGACTGGGCCTGTAAACCTTTGCAGATACACATGCATTTTGATGTGAATAAAAGTGTAACAGTGGATCAAAACAAATGCCTATATTTGTTTACTTTGCCCTCCTCACACAGTGTGATTTAGCCATGATTAAAAAAGCGAAATTGTTAGTCATAACTCTGAAAACTGTGTCTAATTTTTTTTCAAAAACGGTAAACCCTCAGCCTCGGTTTGAGGACTATAGTAACAGATATGCCCCAAAGTCCAACTCTTAATTTTCTGCCTTATTTATTTATTTATTTTTTAAACAGACTTCTTTTAACCATTTAGAAGAAAAATAGACAACGTCTATATTAAAATATAGAAGCATTGTGGCCATACAGTGAGCTTAGTAGGGCTACCAGAGCCTACATCACCTTCAGTCTAGACAAGTCTCATTTTATTCAAGCTTCCTGGTATCCTTTAGAATTATTATTAAAAGACATCTTTCAATAAAGTCTTTACATTACTGATTCTTTCCATGAAGAGTTTCCATGATACTTTTTACTGTGTTTTGTTGTCCAGAACTCATATTCTCTGTTGCATTCAAAGTTTATGTTGGGATGGTTTGTGAAAACAAACAAAAAAAAACTGTTAAAATGTGTTATTTCTCTACGAGTTTCTAATACTTTTCATTTTTATGCTCCAGAAATGAATGATACCCTACTGCAAGTCTTCTCCTGCTCCTGTTGTCCACTTTCTTGCAAATCTCAATCGTACCTTGACAAACACATAAGGAGCAGCCACTATAAGGAATACGCGAGCGAGTTAGTGTCAGGAGATGTTAAAAACGAGAGTCTGACGCTCACAAAAAGCTCCGACGGTCAGCAATCAAGCCCTGGTACTCTCCACGCTCGCGGACAAATGCGGAAAGAAATCCCTCATCGTGCAAACTGTGAGAAGAGTCTTACTCCCCTGAATAATCTCAAAACTCGTCTCCATACAAGTGATGATCCGTATCTCTGCTCACACTATGGAAAACGCGTTAGTGAAAAGGATGTTCTCCAGCATCACCAGAACATTCATACAGAAGAGAAAGCCTATCGTTGTTCACGGTGTGGGAAGAGCTTCAGAAGACAGAGTCATCTTCGAACACACCAGCGCATTCACACAGGAGAGAAGCCGTATCGCTGCTCGCAGTGTGGTAAGAGTTTTACTGACCAGAGCACACTCGCAACACACGCGCGTATTCACACGGGAGAGAAGCCGTACCGTTGCTCCCAGTGCGGGAAGAGTTTTAATAAAGGCAGCAATTTCAAACAACACCAGCGTACTCACACAGGAGAGAAGCCATATCTCTGCTCGCAGTGTGGGACGAGTTTTACCTGCCAGAGACATCTCAAAGACCATGAGCGCATTCACACGGAAGAGAAGCCTTTTCCCTGCTCACAGTGCGGACAGATCTTCACGAAACGAAATACTCTAAAAAGACACCTGTGCGTTCACACCGAAGCGAAGCCGTATCGCTGCTCGCAGTGCGGGAAAACTTTCACACGGCCGAGTCACCTCGAAGACCATAAGCGCGTCCACACAGGGGAGAAGCCGTTTCTCTGCTCGCACTGTGGAAAGAGTTTTAACAAAAGAAGTTCTCTGCAAAGACACCGGCTCGTTCACGTGGACGTGAAGCCGTATCAGTGCACGCAGTGTGGGAAAACTTTTAATCAACGGAGCGATCTCCAAAGACACCAGCGCGTTCACACGGGAGAGAAACCGTATCCCTGCTCACAGTGTGGGAAGAGGTTTACTCTTAGCGACACGCTCAGACGACACCAGCGCGTTCACACAGAAGAGAAGCCGTATCAGTGTTCACGGTGATGTACGAAAACAGAGATTTGTTCATTTATGTATATTTAAGACACACGATTGCTCCAACACAGAGCCATCCTCTCATGAGAAATGTATGTTAGAGATGGAACACCTCCATTGCTGATCAGTAGGAAGGATCGAAGTTCTGTCAAGGTCTGCTCTACTGCATTATTTAATATCTTATTATAACACGGCTCTTGAGCCTTACCACTGGAACGTCTTGATAAATGGATAAACTCGAAGTATTTTGTGTTCTCTGAATAAACTGGGCTCCCTATATTGCTTTACATATACTGCCTCTTGTTTCTTTCTTTTACTTCAACATCATAAATGACGAATATTGATTCGATAGAAAAGTATTGAATGTGAATTGAATACTTTTCTATCGAATCAATATTCGTATTATTTCTCAATACTCTAAACTGTCTGTGTGAGTGTGTGTGTGCGTGCATTGGTGCCCTGTGATGGGCTGGCCCCTCGTCCAAGGTGTCCCCTGCCTTGTCACCAGATTTCCCTTGAATAAGCTCCAGGCTCCCCACGACTCTGTGTAGGATAAGCGGTACAGAAAATGGATGGATTTATTATCGTTATTATTCCAAATCTAACATCTATGAGGAGAGAAGTCGTGTTTATACACCATCAACCAAAAATAACAGAGCTTGCGTATGAAAGTTAGATAGCTGAATAGGGATATATATATATATATTTTTTTATATCAAAGTTACAAGGAGAACCAGAGAACAAGAAGAAGAACAAGAAGACCAAGAGGAACAAGAACAAGAAGGATAAGAACAAGAGGAAGAAGAACAAGAAGACCAAGAGGAACAAGAACAAGAAGGATAAGAACAAGAGGAAGAAGAACAAGAAGAAGAACAAGAAGACCAAGAGGAAGAAGAACAAGAACAAGAGGAAGAAGAACAAGAACAAGAGGAAGAAGAACAGGAGGAAGAAGAACATGAACGTCCTTCACTATTACATTCCACTCCTGTTGGTGGCGGTAATGTACCCCATACTGTCTGCCATTACATTAGAAGAAGAAGACCTCACAAACGAAGAAGAAGGATTTCTCGACAGGATTCCACAGGGGAAAAGGAAGTTAGACCTGAACAGGTAGCAGCTCGCTGAGGTTTTGACTCCGAGGTAAGTGAAGCTGAATCTCTAGCCGACCTGCTCAGGTGACTGACAATGGTTCAATTCCAAATGGCTCGCTGCTCCCTATAGAAGTGCGCTACATAAAATATTAAACGATGGCGTCTACGCCCTATCTAGTGCACTTACTTTCCAACGGGGAGCCATTTGGGATTGTGCCTCGTGAAATTCCGGTATGAAACGCTTTGTGAAGTCGGCTGATTGAATTAGTTGATAATGAGGAATACTGAAGGAATTTATTCTCAGTTGTAAATATCAAAATAAACAAGTACAGGAACACTACAAATGATCCAAGTAGGATCGCAGTGTTTGGCTTCCCCGGTGAATTAAACACCAATAATGTAATAACATCAACTACTACTAATACTAATACTACTAATAATAAATAATTTCCATTTACCCTACTGAAAAACACACAATAGAAACCCTCATAGAATTTGTAATGGTTTTAATGGTAATTGTATTGGGTTTTAATGGAAACTGTAATGGTCCCTGTGGGTCTCTACTGTGTTGCCTTCTATTGGTGACATGTTATGTGTAGTGGATACCATTAAGGACCAGTAGAACACCTTTGACATTTGGTAATGGTAACGGTTTTACCTGATGGTTTGTAATGGTATTTGTAGTGGAAACCATTAGAATTTCTGCGATGGCTTCTAATGTCTCTTTTCCAGCAGGGTATACAGTGCCTTTCTGTCGCTGTGCGCGCACACACACACACACACACACACACACACACACACACACACACACACACACACACACAGTGTATATGCATATGTATATATGTGATACTCACAGTGAATCTGATGCAACGATACAAGAGCAATTCATCACTTCATATACTGCAGAATTGTAGCACATGATTGATTTTATGAAGAAAATGACCTACATCTTATTGCTAAATGGTCCAACCAAGGAGGAATAAAGACAGGGTTGTATGAGGTTACTGTACTGCAGGTACAACATCAAACTGGTTTCTTCTACCGTGGCAAGAAATCAGAAACTAAAAGTCAAGTTCTGAGACTTTCCAACTGGGAGCATGTCCAAACTTTTGCTCATACCATAATTACTATAAGTTCATCAAATATAAACAAACTGTGCATTAAGACTTGTAGAAAATGTTATTTTATAAAATTAGGGTTTGCTGAAGAGGTTTTTGTTTACTTCTTCTTTTCCCTTCAAAAGTCCAAGATAATCTGCCTTAATACATGTTAACAGGATCTGATGCGGATGCCAAATGATTTACTTCGTTAAAAACTTTTTTGGCTTGATGGATAGCGAAACCAGAAACCTTTTTCCGGAGATGGTCTTATCCGAAGTGTGTTTCTGTATCTGTCTTATTTGATATTACATCTTCATTACTTGCATAAGGTGTGTTGATTTGATTTCCAAAAGGCCCTGGTTATATTTGACCCTCATTTTTTTTTCTCCCCCCCCAGAATCACGTTTTCTAATGGAGTCAGAGGTCAGTGCTCTCTTTTTAAAAATTTTTTGTCTATAATAAATATCTCAAATGCCCGAAGGCTGTCTTAATCTCTCGCCACCCACATGTCCAGTGGGATCTCCTTACTTAAGCACATGTCTAGCACCACAGAAGAAATAGCATGTCGCTCTGATTGAACTTTCGAATGAGCACAATTTCAAGACCTCCAATTAAATCATAATTCAGGTTCCTTTTGTTATTATTTCATTTGGATTTGAACTTGATTAGTTGATTTAGTTGTGTTTTTGTTTGAAATAGTCGGCAGATAATTCGATTATTAAAAAAATAATGTCTGCAATCTGTTTGTTCTTTGGTCATTAGCTTTGTGAGAATGTGAAAACTGAGTTTTGCATGACTTCAGATGGGGGGACATCAGACTCTGTGCGATTTGTGATCCCTATTCCTGTGGATCAACAGAAGCCTGTGAAAAAAGAAGAACCTGAAGATGAAGCCTATCTCTGTAAGACAACATCAGAGTCCAGTGTGTGGCTCAGTAACCTCTTTAAGTCTAACTCCGCTTAATGTGTGACCGTCACACTCACTTGTTTGGGTTTTGTGGACTTTCAGATGGAGGGCCATCAAGCCCTGTGGGATGTGTCATCACTACTGACCAACAGACTGGAGGGTTCCAGAGGAACCTTATAAAAGAGGAAGAACCTGAAGATGATGAGTTCCTCTGTAAGACACCATTGTGGAGTTGAATATGATCAAGCAGCCTACATTGTGATTATTATTCAAACAACATTCTTATATAAGACTAAGGAATTTGTCAAAATAACCTGTTTTTAACTAATCACTCTGCCCCCACTCTGCTCACGTTCTCTTCCCCTACACATTTCAGTAGCAGCACCCAAATATAAAACATTTAATACTTGTAAGCTCCTTCTCTCTGAATGTAGGTTAAGAACGACAAAACCCAGAAGTCTACAGTTAGAGCACATCATCTTACATCTGCCTACATGGGGTGCCATGATTCCTCGTTATTAAAGGAAATACCTGGCCTTAACTCTTGTTGTATTGTTGTAAAATTGTATTTATTTGGACTCAAGAACTTCCTTTGTCATGTCTTCCCCGTTCCAGACTGTGAGGACTGCAGATCCTACTTCATCAACAAGTGTGAGGTTCATGGTCCCGCTCTTTTCATCTCTGATACCCCCGTTCCTCTGGGGATTGATGACCGAGCCAGACAAACCCTTCCACCCGGTCTAGAGGTTGGAAAGTCTGACATTCCTGATGCAGGCCTCGGGGTGTTCAATAAGGGGGAGACGATTCCACTTGGTGCACACTTTGGGCCGTATGAAGGAGACCTGGTGGACAGAGAGGAAGCCATGAATAGTGGCTACTCTTGGGTGGTGAGTTAGTTTATAAGGTTAATTAAAGGTTAATAATAAAGGTACAGTTGTATGTAAATGTTTGTTTAACAAGAATAGAAAAACTCCCAGCTGGCTACAAAAAGCACTCGCAAGCTGTGAGCTCTGCTGAAGGGGGTGTTAAGTACTGACTTAATAGGGTGTCCAAATTTTTACCCATACCACAATTACTATTTTATTTCTTCCCATTTTTAAGTTATTCGAATATAAAATAACTGCATTAATATTTGCAGAATGGAATTTTTTTAACCGGGTACTCGGGGGGCGGGGTTTCCTCCCCCAGTCCAAAGACGTGCGTTGTAGGCTGATTGGCATTTCCAAATTGTCTGTAGTGTGAATGGGTCTGCAATTGTGTCCTGCGATTGGTTGGCACTCCATGCAGAGTTTACCGCTCCCCACTCCACCCCACCCCCCCCCTTGTGCCCGAATTCCCTGGGATAGGCTCCAGGCTCCCCCACGACCATGTGTAGGATAAGCAGTACAGAAAATGGATGAATGGATGAATGTAATTTGGCCAGGGGTGCCCAAATTTTTGCATACAAGTGTAAACTGTGGGGTTTTTTTTTCCAGCATGCCAGTCTTGGAGGCACAGAAGAACCATACGTCTGGGTCTCTTCTTCTCCTCCTCTGACTACTCCAGTCCTCATATGATCTTACCATTATAAGTAGCACACTTTGAAGATGGTGATGGGTACAAGCAAATCTTTAGGTGTTTCATAATCTACGTCTTCAGCTCAAATGAACTCATTACCTCTAAAAGTGGTCCACATTGTGGTATTATTATAAATAAAGCTCAGAAATCTCGGACTGAAAAAGCACAGTGAAGTGCTGTTGTCTCAGTCAGCAGACCTGTTTTGCCTTCATACTCTTTAATAGAACTGTATTGCATGGAGTGTGTCCTTCTTTATTTTAATGGGATTTTGTAGTAAGTACACTGTACCACTACAGTGTTTAGTATTCTGTCTCATTTAAAATGATCAACTAAACGATGGAAGATTTCAGAACTTACATTTTTGGGCGTTCAGAACAAATCACTGATTATACAGGGCGTTGGCCCTCCGGGACCTGCGTTTGATACCTCTGGGATCGTGTATATAACTCGAATTTATAATATATTATACATTCTTTTGTAGATATCCAGGAGCAGACAATGTGAGACATACATCGATGGCCAGAGAGAGATGCATTCTAACTGGATGAGGTGAGGAACACACTGCAAGTCTGCAATCTATTGGGTATTTGTTTATCTGTTGAAAGCATTGTTTTGCTAACGTATAACACACCTCCTTGTCAGCTTTTGGACTCCCACTGACGTATACTACATGTATGTGGACACCTGACCAAGCACACCCATGTGTGCTTGTTGAATATCCCATTGCAGATGTAGTCCCTTCTTTTCTGTTATAATAATCTTCACTCTTCTTGGAAGGCTTTCCACTAGTTTTCCAAATATGGATGTAGGGATTTGCCCATTCAGCCACAAGAGCGTTAATGAAGTCAGGTACTGATATCAGGTTAGGCATGTAGTTTGTGTTCCAATTCATCTCAAAGGTGTTCAGTGGGATTGAGTTCATAGCTCTGTGAAGGCCACTCAATTCTTCTACACCACCCTTGGCAAAACCATGCCTTCATGGAGTTCTCACAGGGGCACTGCCATGCTGGAACAGGTTCAAGCTAGGTTATGTAGTTCCAGTGATGCTCAATCTTAATGCTACAGTATACAAAGATATTCCAGACAGTTCTGTGCTTCCAACTTTGTGGCAACAGTTTGGGGAAGAACTACACATGGCTGTGATGGTCAGGTGTCCGCGTACCTCAACGATTCTGAAAAATAAGAGAATCCTCTTCTTGTATCGTTGCTTGCCTGAAGATGTATTAACCAACATCACATATGAGAGCAGTCGTTGACAAACGCGCATGGGTCCAATCTCTGTTGCATGGTCCATCCCAGTGCCATCCAGGCATGCATTGTGATGAGGGAACCGACTCAAAGGGAGCCATTCTTTCCCCTGCTATGAACTGCTCTCTCCCTCTATTTATCCCTTACTAAACATCCCTCTACCATCTTTTGTTCAGTGTCTGTCTCTTTATTTTCCAGGTATGTGAATTGTGCTCGTAATGAAGAAGAACAGAATCTTGTGGCATTCCAGTATCGAGGAGGCATTCTCTTCTGTTGCTGTCAGCCCATTAAAACAGGACAAGAGCTCTTGATGTGGTACAAAGATGACTATGGCAAAACCCTTGGCCTTGCCTTTGATTACCTCTGGAAGAAAAAGTGCTCCTCAAATGGTTATGTACAACCCTGATTTTTATTATATTTACCCACTACTTTCAGCCCACAGTGGCTATTATATATGAATACTTCTAACAATGTTTACTCTGACATACAGAATTCGCAAAGACCATGCAGTAATGTGTGTGTGTGTGTGTGTGTGTATATATACTCAGACCTTCGCAAATTCTCTCAAGCACTGACTTTTCTGACAGCCATTAGGGAGACCTCAAAGTGGGATTAGACAAGAACTGCCAGTATAGTCATGCTTCTGTCAGACTGTGGGAAGTTAGCAACAAAAATTCACTGAGAGGTGTGTTCAGGGCCTGTAGGATACCAATAGAGGTTCCAGTTTTGCTGGTGGTAGCAGTCACTTTGAAGGTAAGATGAAATATTAGCCCGCTAGCTAGAGCTCATAATATTAATGCTATGTCTATTTAGTAGCCTAATGTTGAATTTTTTTGTTTGTTTGTTTTTGCCACCAGAAGGCATAGTTAATTTGAATTTCAGTGTTCTCAAAACAACTGGATTTAGCACATATAGAAGCGTACGCTGCTGTGAAAAAGTATTTGCCCCCATACTGATTTCTCTCATACTAAATAGTTTTAGATCTTTTAAGTGAAATACAACATAAAACAAAGGCAACCGGAGTAAACACACAAGACAGTTTTTATTTATTATTTTTGTTATCGAAGCAAAAAAAGTTATCCAACACCTATCACCAATGTGGAAAACTAATTGCCCCCTTAAACTTAAGCTCTTAAACTCTGGTTGTTCCACCTTTAGCAGCAATAACTGCAACCAAACGCTTCTGATAACTGGACTTACTCCTATGATTTGGATCATTGTCTTGCTGCATAATCCAGTTCCACTTGAGTTTCAGCTTACAGACTGAAGACCGGACATTCTCCTTTAGGATTTTCTGGTAGAGAGCAGGATTCATGTTTGTCTCAATCATTTCAAGCAGCAAAGCATCCCCACACCATCACACCGCCTCCACCATGCTTGACCGTAGGTATGATGTTCTTTTTGTGGAATTCGGTGTTTGGTTTATGCCAGATGTAACGGGACCCCTGTCTTCCAAACAGTTCCACTTTTGACTCGTCAATCCACAGAACGTTCTCTCAAAAGGTTTGAGGATCATCAAGGTGTGTTTTGACAAAATTCAGACGAGCCTTAATGTTCTTCTGGGTTAGCGGTGGTTTTCACCTCACCACTCTTCCATGGATGTTATTTTTGCCCAGTGTCTTTCTGATAGTGGAGTCATGAACAGTGACCTTTATTGATGCAAGAGAGGCCTGTAGATCCTTTGATGTAGTCTTTGGCTCTTTTGTCACTTCCTATATGAGTCGTCGCTGTGCTCTTGGAGGAATTTTGGAAGATCGGCCACTTCTTGGAAGGTTCACTACAGTGCCGAGTTTTTCCATTTGGAGATAACGGCTCTCGCTGTGGTCCTTGTGGAGTCCCAGAGCATTTGAAATAGCATTGTAACCCTTCCCAGACTGATGTATTTCAATCACCACCTTCCTCATCATTTCTGGAATTTCTTTCAACTTCAGCACATAGCGTGTTACTCGGTACGACCTTTTAACCAACCTCATGCTGTTGAAAAAGTTCTATGTAAGTGCTGATGTGATTGAACAGGGTTTGCAGTAATCGGGCCTGGTTGCGTCTAGTCCAGCTGAACCCCATTATGAATACAGTTTAATAAATTTGTGGAATTAGTAACTATGGCGGCAAATACATTTTCACACAGGCGCAGTTGAAACAATTTAGTATGAGATGTACACAAAAACAGAAGAAATCATAAAAAAAAAAAAAACTACACAAAACAGCATTTTTATTGTAATTGTTAGGAAAGTGGTAGAAATATGTTGCACAGTTTCTAAAATAAGTTAAAACAGTTTGTTTCTCAATAAGTTACTAATACTTCTTTTTAAAAAATTTTTTTTTTTATTATTTATTCTCCAGAAATGAACAATTCCCTGCTGCAACTTTTCTCCTGCTCCTGGTGTCTGTTTTCCTACACTTCCCAGTTTCATCTTGACAATCACATCAGGAGAAGCCACTCTGAGGAGAATATGATATCATGTGAAATTAAAAATGACAACGTGATGCCCACAGTGAGCTCCAATATACAGCAAACATGGCCTGATACTCTCCACACGGACACCACTCATGGACAAATGCAGAAAGAACTCTATCACTGCTCAGAATGTGAGGAGGATTTTATTTCTGTCTATAACCTCAGTAAGCACCAGTGTGTCCACACAAGACAAAAGCCATTTCCCTGCACGCAGTGTGGGAAGCGTTTTACTTACCAGCGTAATCTCGGACAGCATCAGCGCATTCACACCGGAGAGAAGCCGTATCGCTGCTCGCAGTGCGGGAAGAGCTTTAATAACGGGAGTAATTACAGACAACACCAACGCATTCACACCGGAGAGAAGCCGTATCGGTGCTCGCAGTGCGGGAAGAGTTTTACTAACCAGTGTCATCTCCGACAGCATCAGCACATTCACACAGGAGAAAAACCACATCGCTGCTCACAGTGTGGGAAGAGCTTTAATCAACAGAGGTATCTGGAAAGACACAAGAGCGTTCACTCGGGAGAGAAGCCGTATTACTGCTCACAGTGTGGGAAGAGTTTCAATCGACAGAGTCATCTCCAAACACACGAGCGCATTCACACGGGAGAGAAACCGTATCAGTGCTCGCAGTGTGGGAAGAGCTTTAATCAACAGAACGATCTCCAAAGACACCAGCGCATTCACACGGGAGAGAAACCGTATCACTGCTCAGAATGCGGGAAGAGTTTTATTCAGCAGAGCGATCTTCAAAAACATCAGCGCGTTCACATGGGCGAGAAACCGTATCACTGCTCACGTTGTGGACAGAGGTTCACTTCTGTCAATTCATTTACGACACATAAGTGCACCAATCTAGACCAGACAATTTAAAGTACAACATAGAACATGATTAGCGCATATATAATATAATATAATATAATATAATATAATATAATATAATATAATATCTCAATGTAGTAAAAGTTTAGCTGGTGTTTATGACAAATGTCCTCCAGAAGCTGTGCTTCTTCTGTTTCTTCCTTTTATTCCAACACTACTACAAATAATAATAAAAAAAGTTCATATATCAGTCCCTTGAGGATTTAGCGAAATCATGGAAACTCAAGAGCAGAGATGCGTCATGTGACGTCATCGAGACGTAGGTTCAGCCAAAGCCCTCATTGATTAATGTGCACCGAACACGAGTACAGCTAAAAAGTCTTATTTACTAACAAACGTCACCGTGAAAGACCGTGCAAAATATTTTCGTGCGATTGCGATTTCGCCAGTTCGAGTCGTTTCCCGGAAAATAAAAAAGCATAAAAATTGCTGTGCAAATTCGGAAAAAAGTCGCAGCAAAATCGAGCGTTTTTGGTTGCAACAAGCACAAAAAACAAACAAACAAACAAAAAAAAACCTCTGAAATCCTGTAGGGACTGATATATTTATTCCATAGGACGTTCCTCCTGTATATTAACCCTTTGTATACTGTAAGCCTGCTTTGAATTTGATTTAGCTTTGACTTTTTCACCCACTTCACCTTTTATCATTACTGTTTTTGTGCCACAATGTTTGCGCAAGACTTTCATAAAAGAATGTAACGAAAAACATGATCACAAGTTAGCTCTGATGAATTGGACTGTGTCGTTGTTAAGTAGCAGCACTCACCGGTCATGCTCCTGCCGGGTTGGCTACTTCCTCTCCTCTGAGCATTTCACTTCCCCCTACTGTCTAGCTGGCCAAGTGGAGTAGATTTTTATTGTAATTACAACCATATACTATGTACAGTATAAAGTGAGATAAAATAACAATACATGTATGATTTACACAGTGCTGACAGGACATCAAGTGCAATAATAATGAAACATAATATGGCTGTGTGAATGTGTGTGTGCCCTGCGATGGACTGGCACCCTGTCCAGGGTGTTCTCCACGACACTGAAGAATAAGCGGTATAAGAGATGGATGGATGGATGGACCTTTAAGTGTTTAATTATTTTAAAAAAGTCATTTCGCCGGAAATTGAGTCATCAGTGTCCCAATGTGTAGTGAGCCAGGGGCTGCGTTCGAAATCACGCACTGTGACGGTATGGGATAGGGCGGTATCCACAGTGTCCAGAGGTTCCATACTGCAGAATCTCTGTGAAAGCAGGAGGTCATCCGGATATTGCGCGCTTACTGTTTTATGAATAATGCCATGCCTCACCATACCATACCTCACCATGCCATACCATACCATACCATACTATGCCATATCTCACCATGCCATACCATACCATACTATGCCATATCTCACCATGTCATAACATGTCATAACATACCATGCCTCACCATGCCATACCAAACCTTGCTATGCCATACCATACTATGCCATAACTCACCATGCCATCCCATACCATGCCTCACGATGCCATACCATGCCTCACCATGCCATACCATGTCATGGGAGTCGTTGTCCACTCATTGAACTGGCTGCCCACTCCTGCCCAGGTGGTGGCGGTAATGAGCCCAAATGTTGATTCTCCAACTGCTGGAAAACAGACATTTCTTCTTACACTCGTAAGAGACGAAGAATGACTGCGGTGAGGGCTGACTCAATGAATCCTCTATAAATGAAAAGATTTCTGGCAGGATTCCACAGAAAGTTAAGAATAGAAGCTCGCTGAGGTTTTGCTTCCACGCCCGAGGTAAGTGAAACTGAATCTTACTCCCTGAGCTGCTCAAGTAACATGAATCCCAAATCGCGCGCTGCTCCCTATCCAAGTGCACGACGTAGTATACGAACCAATGGCGTCTGCGTCCTATGTAGTGCACTTGTAATAGCAAACGAGAAGCCATTTGGGATGAAGCCTTCATGAAACGTTTCAATGCTAACCACTACTATAGTGAAGTGAGATTATTCTCATTTTAAACATTTTGGCTAGTTTGCTAATGATGACTTGCCAGAATTAGATTAATTAGCTAACCGTATCCTCATCTAATAGTCGTGTTTTACTGAGATTCATAATTCTCAGCTATCTCATAAACATTTAACCGATTAGATAACATTCTCAGGCTAGGAATATCTTATCTATGTTTGGTCTCGAGTTCAATGTTCATACGGATTAACAGTTTACATGCTGTGGTTTGGTTTAACTGATTGTACTGCAGTTTCACATTCGCACATTCGCATTTCTGGCTTCAGAAATTCTTACAGTGGGTGCAAAGAAAAAAGATTAATCTGTCAATTATTTTTATTCACAGCCAATGCAATCAGATACAACATATATTTTATTCCAATAATTGATTGTTTTAAAATCCTGAGACTAAACAGATTTTTTTTTTTATAGAAACCTGCAATAGCGTAGGGAGCTAAGGGACCGTCTACAAATTACAAATTAGGTTTCGTTTTCGTTAAAATAATCAAAAGCCCTGTTTAGGTTGGATTAGTCAGTTATTGTTATTCACAGCCAAGGCAATCATATACAACACATTGTTTTATTCCTATAATTGTTCGTTTTTAATATCCTGAGACTAAACAGATTTTTTATGGAGACCTGAAGTAGCGAGGAGAGTTAAGGGACCGTCTACAAATTACCAATTAGGTCTTGTTTTCCTGAAAGTAATCAAAAGCCCTGTTCAGATTGGATTAGTTTATCAGGGAATCGTCTAATAAAACTACCACAGTTGGAGTGAGGGCCTGTTTACACTTGGTCGCTTCGTGCATTTTCTCTGATCGGATCGCTATCCGAATTGATGAAATTGGTTACATTTACACTTGGCCACATAATGCGTTTTAGGCAAACGGATATAAATCCGATCTTCTATTCCCGTGCAAAATGCAAATACACATTTCCGCTGAACTGAAATGGCAGCCGCTGTTATTTTTGCTGTTTATTATTTTGCTCTATTTGGGTTTGCGAATGCAGTCGAAAAACGAAAATGCTTGCTACAACTCTTCCGCAACAAAAGGCAGCACTTATTATGTGCAGCATTTTCGCTGTCGGCAGTACTAAACTTTAAAACCCAGCGAGATACCAGGATGAAAGCTCAGTCACTGACCACGAGACCCTGCAGTGAGTTATACTGCTCCGATCATCACAGGAACTGCTCTGCCTCATAATCACATCTTGTTCACACCGGTTGGATTCCGGATTGGTGGGATTCACGCTTCCGAAGGTGTACTTAAGCCTAGTCAGTCTCCATCCCATGGCGGATCTTTGCTGTTGCTTCGTGTATTTAGAAGTGCATTACGTGTCTTGATTTTGACCTTCTGCCTGTTATTGACTTTGTTTATGCTCTACCCCTTTTAATTATATATATATAATATATATGATATTTTATATATGATAATGTATGTAATTGTCAGTAGCCCTGGCTAACACTGAAAAAAATCTCATTCCTATTTATCCATTTTATTCTTTGCCGTCCATGGCAGTTGTTTTTTGCTTTATGCAGTAACATGCGCATTTAGCTTTCAGGAAATAACTCCGTGACATCAGCAGCTCTCTAAATCTCTAAGCCAGACTAATATAGAGGGGGGTTGTGGAGAGGTCCAAGACAGCAATATTCTGCGCCGAGCAAGTACCGATGCAAAACCCACAACACTAGCTTGTTTATGGTTCAGAGGCTGACGCTGAGATGAAACACCAAAGATGGAAATTAACGGACAGATATCCAATTTGATCTTAAGAACGTCGGACATAGTTTCGAAGAAAGAGTTCCAAACGTTCTGCAGTTTGCGACAGAGTGCAAACATATGACTGAGATTACAGGGTGAAAGTTTGCATTTTTCACACATGTCAGCAACATTGGGATATATTTTAGATAGTTTACTCCTAAAGAGGTGAGCTCTGTGGACCACTTTAAATGGTATGAAACTAAGTCTAGCACAAGACGTGGCGGTACGTATACTATCTAACGCTCTGCCCTGGTAATCATCCTCAAGCTCGGGGCAAATTCCTCTTCCCAAGCACTAATGGTTTTGATATTGTAAGAATCGTCCTGTGACCAGATCGTTGCATGTATCCGTGAGATAATGCCACCCTTATGAGGATTCAGTTTGAACACCTCTTCCCATGCAGACTTTGTAGGTAAGGAGGGAAAACCAGCGAATAGGGAGGAGACACAATGCCTAACTTGAAAGAAACGGAATAGGTGAGACGGAGGCAGGCTGAATGACGAGGATAATTCAGAAATGCTTGCAAACACATTATTAATGAAAAGATCCTCAAAGCATTTCAGACCTTTCTTTTCCCAAAAAGAGAATGTGTAATCTGTAAAGGAGGGGGAAAAGAGGTGGGTATTACATATAGGTGCCATGGTTGAGGCCGAGATGGATTTAAAATGACGGCGAAACTGATAGAAAATTTTTAGAGAGGTACATACTATTGGATTATCCGTGTGTTGTGAAAGGGCTATAGGAAGGGAGGAGAACACCATCGCAGGGAGGGAGGTTGAAA
>NC_030429.2:24000085-24035085 GCF_001660625.3 Ictalurus punctatus | reverse complement strand
TATTAAAAGAGCTTGTATTACTTGTTATACCTCCGCTTCGTTCACATTTTCACTCCTGTTAGACAAAAAATCGTTGTAAATAGATGCTGTTTATTTCCTACTCAAGGAGCCTCTGCCAAACTGTAAAGGTTATGACTTGCTGAGGATTCCTCAAGCGGGATAGAAATGACGATGCGATGAAAGCTTAAAGGAAATTTCCAGCCGTTTCTCCTCCTTGTTAAACCAAAACCTAATGATTTAAATAAATAAAGCATACCATCCTGTGTGATACTGTTGCAGCTAACACAAACGTTGTCCACAGAGCTGGTGCCGGAGAACAGAAGCTTCTCTTCTGATTTGCACGGTGTGTGTGGAACGCACGGCGTGTTTTCGGCTGCGTAGTATCCGGCCGTGCAACGCTCACACTCCGTGTCTCTGTGTGGAGTCCCTGTACAATAAAATAAAAAAACAAGAAAAGGAAAAAAGACAAATCTTAAAAACTGCAAAAAGGGTTTGTTTAAAAATAAATAAAAATTCTAAAATAAGTTTTTTTTTTTTTTTAAATAAATGCAACACTTTGTTTTCACGCATTTTTATGACGCATATCATGTGTCGTGGAAAAGCCTTCGAGAATCGTGATATGATATTTCGCTCATCTCTAAAAGATACGGAAGTCTATATACACTGAATTTGTTTAACAAAATATTTCATTGAGGTTTTTTTTTTTTTTAAAGATCAGATTCATTATTGTTTTCTCTTAATGAAAGCTCCATTCTGCGCGGTGTGCTTGCGGTAACCTTTACACACTCGAAATAAAAAGGTTTACAGTCGTACCACATGTAATAGACACACATTAAAATCTACCGAAAGATGCATGTTTGAAGGCTGAACGAAAGAGACCGGTTAGTCCTCTTTAGAATGAGTGTAATGGCTCAACAAGTCCAGCCAGAGTGAAAAATGCTGCTAGAGAAACAGGATCATGAGATACCCCAAGTGATGATTCAACACTGGAACGTTTCAGAAGCTAGAGGAGATGTTAGGAGAGGTCAAACGTTAGCGTTTGAACAGAATTACCTTTTACTTTGACTCCGTATCCCTTCTGACACACCGTGTGCTGCTGGCAGAAGTGCGAGTTCCAGTAAAAGCCTTCCTTGCACTCACACACACGGTTACTGGAGCTCGTGCACTGCTTTGCCTCGGTCTGATCTGAAGAACACCAGTCGCATGGCAGACAGTCATAGATGTAGTTTGAGAACTCGGTGTAGAATCCTGCGTCGCACGGCCGGCACACGGTACGCTGCGTGTCTGTGCAGTGCTTCTGCAGATGGGAACCTGGAGGGCAGCGGTCGCACGTCACGATCTTGCCGGAGGGAAGCTTGCGTTGGTACGTGGTCTCATTTTGCTCATTTTGAGCAATCACCAAGGATGCTGTGCTGCTGTATAGCACTAAAACGGTGAGGATAAACTGCAGAAACAAGCACACACACATACAATATTATGAGGATCTTCCACTGGCATAATGATTGCTGCAGTAAATCTTAACCTCAGTAACTAAAAGGAATTATTATTGTTATAAATTTTTTTTAAAAGGTTCTTCCTTCAGCCACATGTCCTCAGAAGGTCATTCTGCATGCCAGTGTTTCCTCACATCAGTCCACGTGAAGATAATGAAGAGGAAACGTTAAGCCAAACTCACGAGAGTGCATTAGACCACTAACTCGGTGGTGTTTTTCCTGTTTTGGTTTTAACGCTCGATAAAAGCCTATCTGTCTTCGTTGTCCTGTTATGCTTCCTCAAGAACCTTGAACATTCAGTACCAAACCGAAAACACCACAGCAACTAAAATCTACATGCTCTGTAGTGAGAGCGGTCCTGAATCATTTCCAAATGTCAGAGGAAAGACTGTTAGAGTTTACTGAGGAACAAGACAAGAATAAACAGGGTCCCAAAACCCCAACTGATGTCTGACAACCCCATTCTCTGTGTATAGGACAATCCAAATACACCAACCACCACTGAGCTGGAAACACAATCAGATAAAGGGGACCATACTGTACCTTTTCTCGTCACTCTTGGTGTTAAAGCGCAACTACGTTACACAAAGCCTCCGTACAAAGCTTTAAGGAAACTTCCAGCCGTTTCTCCAAGTCGTTAAACTAAAACCTAATGATTTAAATAAATAAAGCATACCATCCTGTGTGATACTGCTGCAGCCAACACAAACGTTGTCCACAGAGCTCGAGAACAGAAGCGTCTCTTCTGATTTGCACTGTGTGTGTGGAACGCACTGCGTGTTTCCGGCTACGTAGTATCCGGCCATGCAACGCTCACACCCAGTGTCTCTGTGTGGAGTCCCTGTACAATAAAAAAAAATTTAAAAAAAGGAAAAGGAAAAAAGACAAATCTTAAAAACTGCAAAAAGGGTTTGTTTAAAAAAAATATTCTAAAATAAAAGTTTTTTTTAAATAAATGCAACACCTTTTGTTTTCACGCATTTCTATGACACATATCATGTGTCGTAGAAAAGCCTTCGAGAATCGTGATATGATATTTCGTTCATCTCTAAAGATACGGAAGTCTATATACACTGAATTTGTTTAACAAAATATTTGATTTTTTTTTTTTTTTTTTTAAAGATCAGATTCATTATTGTTTTCTCTTAATAAAAGCTCCATTCTGCGCAGTGTGCTTGCGGTAACTTTTACACACTCGAAATAAAAAGGTTTACAGTCGTACCACATGTAATAGACACGCATTTAAATCTACCGAAAGATGCATGTTTGAAGGCTGAACGATAGAGACCGGTTAGTCCTCTTTAGAATGAGTGTAATGGCTCAACAAGTCCAGCCAGAGTGAAAAATGCTGCTAGAGAAACAGGATCATGAGATACTCCAAGTGATGATTCAACACTGGAACGTTTCAGAAGCTAGAGGAGATGTTAGGAGAGGTCAAACGTGAGCGCTACGTACTTTACGTGAAGCTCTGAGAGCGCGACGTCACTCACCTCGCTGGTTGCCATGTGTACCTCTGCGCGCGCGTCTCGTCCCAGTTCTGTTGACAAGGAGGAGGATCTCGTGCCCCTTTTTTAATACGCTCTGAAGTGATGCGTCATTAGTGACTTCCAGGAAAACTTTATCCATGTAAACAATGGAATTGTTGGAAATGTCTTAAATTGCACAGTCCAGAGGCTGCTAATTCTGCACAAAGAGCAGAATTGTAGCTAGAAGGTAGCTAGAAGGTTATGTGTGCGAATGACAAAAGATTTTTTTTTAAAAATGTGTCAATACATGAAATTAGATTACACAATATAGTTGACGTTTACACGAATAAGCAGAAATTTAATGATGCTTTTCTTTCCTATAGCTCAAATGAAAAGCCCTCTCTAGATGAGCAGATTTGTCAAATGAAACTTTTTCATTCTTTTCCACTGCTATGGTAAACTAAAGAGTACATTTTCAAATTACACTGCTAAATATGACTAGTATTAGCTACGTGTAGTAGTGCAAAATGGTCCATCAACTGTATTAGCAGGTGTAGCTTATACCCAAGTCCACTATTGGTCATATCACAATTGAGAATATGTCCCAAATTCATTGCTTTAGTAGAATTTATTTGTAAATGAAATGATACTCACACTGAAACGTCCGTTCTATAGTATTTGTTCAGACTACAGGTCCTCTAACACAGTCTTAACTGTCTGAATTTGTCCAGGCATGTTAAATGGGTACGGACTTGACATTAGTGACTTGAAGTTATCAAGACTTAATTTCGTAAAGTTACTGCTTTCTTCTAGAGCTCAATTAATAGATCTTGTATGGTAGTGCTACTTGTATTGTTCTCTGCTTGTTAGATCGCTTTTCTTGTGTTCTCTCATTTGTAAGTCGCTTTGGATAAAAGCGTCTGTTAAATGAATAAATGTACTACAACTTAAATTTTGTTTTAAATCAATTAAGGCAGAAATTTCAGTTTAAATTGCACACAATATTAAGTTGATGTAATTATCAACGTTATTATGTCAACACAATTCATCAAAAAATAATGTTTACAACTTTAAATATTTAATTAAATCAATAAATTAGAATTTTTATCTTGCAACCACAAATTTAATTAAGTTGTGGTAATAGGTCCCTGAATTACTTTTTAGACAAAAACGTTGTGATTATTTCTGACTACGAGTTTCCTGAGACAACAGGAAACACACACACACACATACATACATACATAGGTCAAAGGTCATCACCAACCGTCATTATCTTCACAAGAGTAGGTCAAAGATTAATATCGGTGGTCCTTCACATAGATCCGTATGTTAAACATTTAAAGATGATGCTTTAAAAGAAACGGCTGTTTCGTCCATAATAGTAAAAAAGAAACATGGTTGTACTGCAATGTGAAATAAATCGGTGGAGACACACTGAGTACATTTCTGTTCCACAGTCTATAAGGATCCCCACCCTTAATATAGAGTGAAAAATGTACATACCCTCCGTGACTATATTACTTAAAGTTTTTTTTTTTTTTTTTTAATTGACCCCTCTTCTCCCATGTCAACGTATAACAAAAAGGCAAAAAGTAATATAAGATATATAAGAATATATTTATAAAATATAAGACATTATAAGGAAGAAACATAATATTATTTAACAAGGTTTGCCATTAAGCACTCTTTAAGTGTTAGAGCATTATCAGTATTGTACGGCAATTGGGACAGTAGTTAGCTTTCAGATGTCAGATGAAAGACAACTTTTTGAGTCACAGTGCCAAACTACTGCAGAATATTTTGAGCCTTATTTTTCAGCCTGAAGGGCTGGCATTTATTTAATAGACAGATGACACAGCCATATAATTGGTCAGAGGATTTTAGGAATTTCTTTAAGAAAGGTTCATTGTTTTTGTTCTTTTATCATAGCTTCAGTTTGTATACTTACTTTGGTTAGTGACTTAAACTGTTTAATTAGGTGGTGACAGATTTGGTTAACAGGGAATGACGATAGGTGAAGATTAAGTTGGTATTCGTGTACAAAATAAAACTGTCTATATGTATATTTGTCTGCTATGTATCTGTTTAATTATTAACTTAATGAAAACATTTATTTTGACTGATGAATGCAGAAACCAGCAACCTTTTTCTAGAGACGAAGACGGAGCGTGTGTTTCGTGTCCGTATCTGTTCAGCGGGACAATGTTTCTTTCTTTTTCTATTGATCTAACAGTATCGTAATTGTTTGCATGACGTGTGTAGATTGATTTACTGTATGCACTGTTTAAAATTGAGCCTCATTTCCCCCCCCTAGAATTGCACCCTTTAGACGTCTTATAATGGAATCAGCAGAGGTCAGTGCTCTTTCTTTTTAAATAAATAACTACAATGAGGGAATATTATTACTAAATATCAGTCACATGGCCTTCTTCTCTTTGTGCCATTATTTTAATTTTTGTCCTTCTGCATGCCCTGTGGGATCTCAGTGCCTGTGCATGTCTAGCACCAGAGATGGTCTCTAGTACTGGCCCCTAGAATAGGTGACGGACACCCAGGCACCTTCAAGAAGCCTGAGTGTAGTCCTTCCTGCCTAATGTTGGTGTAACGCTTCCATTAGATGCCTGAACACAGAACCGGGCATTGCTCCATGAATTGCAATCTTCTAAGTCTTTATCGTGGAGTCATCAATGTGTCTGCTCTCAGCACTTGGGCAAACTTTTGCAATCTGTGAGGCAAGTTACAGCACAGAAAATCTTGAAATTGACTAGACTCTTTTTATATTCTATGTACATTTTTGCTAATAATTCAGGGATGGATGAATCACTGGGTTATTTGTTGTTGCCCAGTAGATTAAGAAGTAAGTTGAGCCACTGCAGAGAACACTGCAGCTTATGGCTAACGTTTGCCAATTGCTTAGTGATGATATTAGTTAGGTTCATCATGATATAATCATGATTATGGTGACGCAGTTGCACCCTCCATCGAAATTCGTATCTTTTATTCTGTATTGATTAATTTAACTGGCTAATTAGCTGGCCATATATTATTACATTAGGTTAGCTACCACTTGTAAGCCTAGTCACTATGGTTTTTGGGCAACCTGGAAAAAACATGGAACGGGGTAGCAAACTGGGGTTTAGACTTGCCCAGTGGGCTGATTTAATTTATCACTCGACCACCTCAGTAATTATTGTTCTTTGGTCACTAGCTTTGTACAGATGTGAAGACAGAGACTTGCAGTACTTCAGATTGCGGGACATCGGGTTCTGTGGGATTTGCCATCCCTGTGGATCAACAGAAGCCTGTAAAAAAGGAAGAACCTGAAGATGAAGGCTATCCTTGTAAGACAACATCAGAATCCAATTTGTCTCACTAACACCTTTTAGCCTAACAATGCTTAATTTGTTGACTGTCCCACTGACTTTTTGTTTTTGTTTTGTTTTTGTTTTTGTTTTTTAAATTGAATTTGTGGACTTTTAGGTGGTGGTACATCAAGTCCTGTAGAATGTGTCATGATTATTGACCAACAGACTGGAGGATTCCAGAAGAATCCTGTAAAAGAGGAAGAACCTGAAGATGATGAGTTTCTCTGTAAGACATTGTTGTTGGTTGAAGATGTTCAAGCAGACTAAGTTGCTAAACTATGGCTGAGGGATTTCTAAAAATCATGTGTAGTTATCTTTAAGATATTATACCAGAACAGTTCAGTCCACTAATTTGATTGGACAAGCAGTGTTCCATGAGGCCTGATGTTTAGTGTAACATCACTGGTACATTTGACTGTTTGTATCGATCCCCTGGTCTGTGTTTGCTACATAAAATTACTATTCTAGAAATAGTTCATTCCACTGAGACCGTTACTACACTTACTACGGGCTGTTAGTCAGTGTGTGCGTTGCATAGCAACACGCAATGCTTTATCCAGCCCTGGCTTCAGAAAACATAATTTCCCTAGCCACACAGGGTGCCATGATCACTTGTTTTTGTTGGAAATACCAAACCTAAGCGGAAAGCAGAGAAAAATGTATACTTACTTTTTTATATAATTTTATACTTCTATTTATTAAATAATATATATAATCAGTATGATATATATTGCTGTTATGTTTTTATTCTTCTCCATGGTTATTGATGGCAAAGGGATTTTAAATGTGTGCAGCCTTATGTTCATTGCTGAAGGAAACAGAATACCGTCAGAGGGACAAAGGGCAATTGGAGAATTATATAATTTTTTCAAGGATGGCAACTGTATGCATGTCTAATAATACTGTTTAACCCAATTACTAGGTACGGAGGCACTTAACCCAAGTCTGTGACACAGTATAATGCCCCCGATGTAGGTAATAGCATATCTGTCAGCCTCTCACAAGCACTTTCTCTTCAAGAAGTTTCTCATACCCAGCATTCGTTTCTATACGATGTTAATAGTAGTGGGGATGTTTCACTGGTATTCACTTCCAAGTGCAAGATCTCAATATTTTGAAATATTTAACTCTTGTTGCAATCTAAAAATGTGTTTATTTGGATTTAATGTGTTGCCTTTTCGCCTTTCAGACTGTGAGGACTGCAGATCCTACTTCACCAACAAGTGTGAGGTTCATGGTCCAGCAGTTTTCATTTCTGATACCCCTGTTCCCTTGGGGATTGCTGACCGAGCCATACAAACCCTTCCACCCGGTCTAGAGATTAGAAAGTCTGATATTCCTGATGCAGGCCTTGGGGTGTTCAATAAGGGGGAGACTATTCCACTCGGTGCACACTTTGGGCCGTATGAAGGAGACCTGGTGGACCGAGAGGAAGCCATGAATAGTGGCTACTCTTGGGTGGTGAGTTAGTTTCTTAATACTTATTTCCTAATGTTAATAGTAAATGTCACTATCAAAAATATGATAAAAGGCTTTCAGCCTGTTAGACTTAAAAGGTGCAATTGTACAAATAACCTGGAAAATATGAAGAACATAATAAACATGTGTGGCATGTATCTCAGGCCAGGCCAGATTGGAATTCACAAAGAAATACAGAGATGAGCTCATTGGTCAAGCATGGTGGAAGTAGTATTGTGGCTTGGGCATACATGGCTGCTTCTGGAACGGGCTTACTAATCTTTTGTTGTTGATGTAACTTATGATGGTAGCAGCAGAATGAATTCAGCTGTCTACAGAAACAATCTACATACCAATTTACAGAGAAATGCATCCAATGTAATTTGGAGGAGCTTCATCATGCATCAAGACAATGGCCCAAAACACACTGCCAACACAACAGATTACTTCATCAGGGGGAAAAGTGGAAGGTCTTAGACTGGCCAAGTCAATCACCAGATTTTAACCCAGCTGAGCATGCATTTCACCTTTTGAAGAGGAGACTGAAGGAAGACACCCCCCCCCCCCCCCCCCCCAAAAAAAAAAAAAAAACAAAACAAAACGGGAAAAAAGCTGTGGTAAAAGCCTGGAAAAACATTAAACAAAAAAAGTTTAGTGATGTCAGTGGGTCACTGGCTTGATGCAGTTATTGCAAGCAACGGATATGTAACCAAACAGTCATATTTAAGAATATCTGTTCCAATACTTTTGCTCACTTAAAAATTGTGTGGTATGTCTTATGATATATTGCCTCATAGCCATCTTTTGATCTCCAAAACAAAATGTCTTCAGTGTATAGCTAAAACAAAAGAATTGGCCTTGCTGTTCCGATAATTTCAGTGGAGACTTTATATAACATACACTAACTGAGAACTTTTATTTGGAAAACTATATACTAATACTGGTTAGGGCCTCCTGTTTGCTATCAAAACAGCATAAATTCTCTGTGGCATTGAAACATTCCTTTGAGATTCTGATACACGTTGACATGTTTGCATCATGCAATTCCTGCAGATTTTTCATGTGCACGTTCATGCTGCGAATCTCCTGTTCTACCACATCTCAAAGGTGTTCTAGATGACTTTTGCTTTGTGACATGTTGCATTATCATGCTGGAAGTTGCCATTAGAAGATGGGTAAATTGTGGCCATGATGGGAAGCACATGGTCAGCAATGATGCTCCGATAGGTTGTCATTCAAGTGATGGTTGATTTGGTATTAATGGGCCCAGGTAATTGCATGAATCAGTAGGTGTACAGGTGTTTGTAATAAAGAGTTTGGTGAGTATATACTCATTAAAGAAACGATTATTAAAGATTATACAGGGCTTTCGCCCTTCAAGATCTGAGTTTGATATCTCTGAGTTTATGTATATAACGTAAATGTGTAATATAATATGCATTCTTTTGTAGATATCTAGGAGCAGGCAGTGTGAGAAATACATAGATGGCGAGAGAGAGATGCATTCTAATTGGATGAGGTAAGGAATCCACTGCAAGTCTGCATTCTGTTCAGTATTTTAGTTGTTTTTACCATTCATTATTTAGTGGAAAACCTTAGATTATGCTTATAATCACTGTTTCCAGAAGGAGATGAAATGAGTTAACACACAGTATGGGAATCCTCTCCATTCATGCCAGCTTGAAGACACATCTATTCATGCCTGTAAGACAGATGATGACCCCTCACCACCACTTTCCCTTAGTTCACCAGGTTGCTTTTCATCAAGTTGTGTCTAATGTGTGGAGAAGCCTATGCTTGTATCTCATTCGTGTCCTTCTGCGAACAGTGTATATCTGCATAATCTAAGTTCCTTTCAGTCAAGTCACTTTGTATAAAATAGTATGGGACACATACCCACACCTCGCACAGCTGTAGTCAAGGAGGGGAATTCAAGAAGGTGAGCCACAGAGGTGGTCAAATTGGCCAAGTACTAAAAAGTCACAGAAGTATGAGGGGGAAGAGTTTGCCACACAAACATCTGCCACTGGAATCATCTTGAATAGGAATGCACTTTTTGGAATGCAGTTACACTTTGTAACTGAAGAGAATACAAGGACCCAAGCCCAAACACCAGTGAATACTTCTATTATGTTCAAAACCTTTAGGAACCTTTAGGCAACATAAAGGTACAGTGTTATCCAAGAATCACAAACTGGTGCAAACTGGGCCCATAAGGAGTCTACAGGCAAGGCATGGAAATATCCCATATGCTTATGCATGTCCCATAAAACTCTAGATTTGGTATATCCAGTCCAGCTACATGCATATTTTTGGGAGATGGAAGGAAACTGGCAACACTGGAGGAAACCCACACAAACATTAGTGGGCATGTAAAACCCTTCATGGACCCTTCAGTAACTTGAGCTCAGGATTGAATTAGGGTCCCTGGAGATGTGAGGTGGCAGCACTACACCTGGTGCTACTATGCTGCCCAGCTTGAAATAATAAAAATCTTTGATGTCTGTTTTAATAAAATGGTAACTTGTTGCTATATAATTCACTGGTATTTAAGACAGGGGTTAGTTGATAATTATTTTGGAATCGCAACATTGTAGCTGTGACAACCTGTCTGTGTTTCCAAGTAAATAACCCATGTTTGGTGCGTTCTGTTTCATCCCTACTGACCGCCAGAGGCAGTGCTTAAGCACTAATGGATTATCGCATTGGCAGCTTGATAGTTCTATAGAATATACCAATAAAGTCATGTGGTGAAGTAGGCTGAGCTTCAAGGATAATAACCACATTAGCTCAGCATTCAGCCTCTTTTGTTTTCTCACTTGACTGTGACGGGTCATTGTTTTTCTGCGCTATCGAGTGCAGCTTAAGCCAAGTTCACACTACATGACTTGCTCTCTTGTAATCGGGAGTCATGAAGTCATTGTGGTGTTTATGCTACATGATTGCTTGGTGACGGGGTCACACACTATATGAGCTGACACCAACCCTGTCACCCGATGACTCTATCTGGTGTCCAAACTACATTTTGTCATGAAAACGTGAGAAATTACATGGATATGTGATGGGACAACCACGCTTGAAACATGAGTTGTTTATTTGAAGATGGATGTAGGAGAGAAACAAGCGGTGCAAGCTGTTTGTGAGATCATTGATTTGTGCTGAAACCCCAGAAAGGAAAAGACAAAGAATGTGGGTGAAAGAATGGATTAAACGTGGCAGCAGAGATTGTGTGTGCTACAGAGAGAGTTGTAGAGGAGTAAAAAGGTTTTGTGGGTTCCCCTTCCTCACAGTGACCTCTCCCCATGCCTTGCTCTCTCATTGGGTGTAGCTTGCTGCGCGAGCACTGGCAGTGATGACACACCACAAGATGTAGAGTTGCACGACAGCTCCAGATATTTAGCATGCCAAATATGTGTGGCATCGCCGATGCCTCTGCAATGTTTCAGCGAGCCTCGGTAATGCGTCATTGAGTAGTTCACACAAAACGATCGACTGCCTATTGGCGAGCACTGACCGCTCGGCGACTTGCAAAACGGGCTTAAAATTGTGTAGTGTGCACTAGGTTTTACAGAGCAGTGACGTATCCCCCTTGCAAGCTGTGACAGCATGCTCCTAGGTTTTTCGGAACCGGAGTGGATATTCTCTTGGAGTTGTGAGTTTTTTGGCTTTATTGAATTATTTTTTTCAAACTGTTTGTGACCTGGTGCTATCTGGTGGCTAGTGTTACTGTGCTATGTTGGCAGTTCCCCACTAGCTTAAGTACCTTATCTTTAGACTGGATATTGTGACACTGTGCTTCTCGGTGCTATCCGGTGGTTAATGTTGCCGTGCTGAAGCTGGCGCTTCCCAGCTAGCTTAAGTTGCTGTTTTTAGACAGAATTTCATGACACTCTGTGCTATCCAGTGGCTAGTGATACCGTGCCAAAGTTGGCTGTTTCCTGATAGCTTACATTGCTTATTTTAGGTGGAAGTTTGTGAAACTGTGCTCCTCTGTGTTATCTGGAGACTAATAGCAGTCATAGATATATTTTCTTCACATTTTGTGAGCGTTCTTGCTGTTAGCCTTTTGGTTCTATCTGAAGGCATTTATTATTGAGGCGATCATGGGACACAGTTCTATTGTCATGGGCTTTCCGCTGTCATGTAGGTTGTGCCCAAATACCCTGATGACGGCCATAATCTCTGTCCATCCTGTCTGGGACTTCAGCATCTAAGAGATGATATCACGGACCTGTGCCTGCACTGTAATCTGCTGCCTTTATCGGAGAGACGGCTCCATCTCACGGAGTTGGACCCCAGTTCGGAGGTGGGACTTGTGGGGTCAGAGCTACTTCTGCCACACGGATTCGGAAACATTGTACATCTGCAGCAGCCAGTGCCCCCCATCTAGAAAAAAGGTGAATTCCCGGAGGGATAGTATGGAAGAGAATTCTCTTTCTAAGACTGTGGCTATCCTTTCTTCTGAGATGTCATAAAGCGTTGCCCTCAGTCACTTCAGCCGGCAGGGTCTGCCACGCCTGTGTGATCCACACAGGTGGATCAGGGTAGTGCCAGTGGTAGAACTGAGAATGAGTCTCTTAACTCTCCTTTTCTTTCATGTCAGCCTGACTTGTATGAGCTCTGTACAGTTTTCGCTCTCAGCAAAACTGCCTGAAGACTGTAAACGGACCTTCATATCATTCCCAGGTACCTCTTTGGGCCTAATGTTACGGAGCTGCTGAAAAATGGGTGAAATTATTGGAGGCTACTCACCACCTGACACAGGTGGTGCAGCTCAATACTGCCTCCAAAGTGCCACCAGCTCAGGCTTGCCATCATTATACGACCATCGCTGAGTAGTTTTGCTGCCGGCCCCCCAAGTTCTCAAGGATTGTCCCTACATTGATCTGGGATGAAGCTCGTTCAGTGGCTCTCTCTCAGGAAAACCATTCTCTGTTGGAGAAGGGAGCAATAGAAAAGGTTCACTCCCTTGTTCAGAGGGATATTTTTTATTCAACTTATTTTCTTGTTCCAAAAAAAGACGGTGGTTTTTATCCAGTTTTCGTATGCTACACACAGCCGACATTCTTTGGTCTGCCATGATTGGGGTTTGGTTTATGTTTGTTGACGAAGGACGTGTACTTTCACATTCCAACCACACTTCAACACAAAGTTCCTACATTTCAATTTCAAAAACCAAGCTTAACAGTTCAAGGTTCTTCCATTTGGTCTGTCCTTGTCCCCTCATGTCTTAACAAGGTGCATGAGTGTGGCTCTGTATCCACTGTGGTCCAGGTGAATGTGCCTCCTGCCTTACCTGGATGATTGGCTGATTTGTGCTTCCATGAGGCATCAAGCTGTCTGCAACATCAGACTGCTTTTGGAGCATGTGCAGAGGCTGGTCCTCACGGTGAACATGATGAAGATTTGCCGCAGTCCAGTGCAGTCGATTACCTTTATTGGAATGGCTCTGAACTCCCATACAATGTTTGCTACCCTTTCACACGCTTGAGCAGACAAGATTCTACAGCTCCTTGCTCGTTTGTGGTGGTGAGTGATGTTGCCATACAGTGTGTTCCTGCAGCATATGGGAATGCTGACTGCTGTCACTTCAGTGATTCCGCTGTGCCTGCTCCAGCTCGGGCCTCTCCAGCGGTGGAAAAACAGCTTCAAGTTGAATTGCACCAGACATAGTCATCGGCTGATATTTGTTTCCCACTGTTGGATCCATGCTTTGATGCAATGGAATTGCCGGGAGCTCTTAAGGGTGGGTGTACCACTAGGGGTCATTCCTTCTCGACGGGAGGTGATCACGACTAACTTTTCCATCATTCGGTGGGGCGCTATGTGGAATCAGAGGGCTGTATGCGGCCATTGGTCTCCAGATCTGTCCATGGACCACATCAACCATCTGGAGTTACGCGTGGCTATCTTGTGCTGGTCCGATCCGAGAATACTTCGACGGTGTTTCACCTGAACCATCAGGGTGGCAAAAGATCGGTCAAATCCTTGCATCTCACTCACAGAATTCTCAGCTGGTCTCTTTCGACTAGCATAACTGAGGGCGGTGCATCTCCCTGGGTCCAACAACCAGGTAGTAGATGTTCTCTCAAGGGACCTCCTGTGTTTGGGAGAATGGAGGCTTCACTCGGAGGTGGTGCAGAGCATATGGCATCAGTTTGGCGATGCAGAGGTGGATCTTTTTGTATCACGAGCAACACTCTCTGTCGGTTGTGGTTTGTGAGGACTGAAATGTCCAGACCTCTGGGACTGGATGAACTGGCTCACGACTGGTCAAACTGCCTACTTTGTGTTCCCTCCTATTCCATTGTTGTGGGAGACTCTACACAGGATCTCCCAGTGCAACCACAGGGTGCTCCTCGTAGCACCCCAATGGCCAGCCAGATCTTGGTTTTTGACTATTGGTGGACAAACTGTGGTAGCTTCAGTTCCGGAAGGATCTGTTTTCGCAGATAAATGCATGAACGGATCTGGGTGCCAGACACAGCCCATCGGCAGCTTTGGATTTGGCCTCTGGGTCGAACCCTCTTCTTACTGAATGTTAACCTGCTGTTGTTCATAATGTCGTTGGTGCTAGAGCTGCATCCACATGTCAGCCCTACACCGACAGAAAGTCCGTCACCATTCAAACCTTTGCAGTCTTCTGACTTTAAGTTGTTGTCACTGAAGGCTGCCTTTCTATTAGCCATTGCTTCCAGTAAGCTTGTTAGTGAGTTACTTGTGTTGTCGGTTAGTGAGTTATGCATGCGTTGGTTGCCAGAGGGTTCTTGCATGGCGCTTTGGTCAAATCTGTCTTTTCTTTCTAAGGTGCTGTTTCCTTAATTTGTGGATCAGTCCATTGAGCTAATTGCATTTCAATGCTCGTCCGAATCGACTGGGTCGGGGGATCTCCTCAGGCAAACTGATCAATTATTTGTCTGCTATGGTGGTGAGCAGAAAGGTGGCACTGTGTGAAATCAAAGACTGTCAAACTAGATTGTGGTAGTGATCACTCTGGCATACTGAGGATCTCAATGGCCCCTGCCAGGAGGTATTTCCTGCCACTCTACTAGGGCTGTATCTATGTCTTGGGCTGCCTTTACGGGAGTCTCCATGGCAGAGATCTGTGCGGCTGCTACCTGGGCTTCGCCATGTACCTTTGTGCGCTTCTACAAGGTCGATGTAGCTGCCCGCATGCTGTGAGTTCAGCAGTTATTCAGGGGAAACCATGACAGTTTTTTTGGGTGAGTGGCATTTCTCATTTCTCATGTACCAAGGCTGACTGCTGAGCTAATGTGGTTATTATCCTTGAAGTGCCTTAATGCCATCTGGAACAAAGGTAGGAAAAAAAATCCATGAAATCACCTTGAAACCCCTGACTCATGTGATGCTCCTTTAGCAGCCAAAAACTGCAGACTGGCTTGTCTGTATTGAATCCATTTTCTCTTCAGATGGGTAGTGCCAAGGTAAAATATCTACTGGAACTAGAACCTCAACCTCGTCTTCAGACTCTTACCAAGGCATTTCAAATGTTTTGGGGGAAAAAGGGTCCTAATCTCCAAGGTTGCCAGCATGAAACTGTATCAACCTACATCATGTTTGAGAGAAGCTGGTGACAAAACACACGGGGTCAGGCTGCATTATAGCTCTCCTTGCATGGATCATCCCACTGACAACCACTGTTATTAGTGAGCCAAATCAAAGGCAGCCATTCTTTCTCTTGCTATGAACTCATTGCATGTCGCTCTCCCTCATCCTTTGCTCACTGTCTGTCATTTTATTTTCCAGGTATGTGAACTGTGCTCGTAACGAAGAAGAACAGAATCTTGTGGCATTCCAGTATCGAGGAGGCATTCTCTATCGTTGCTGTCAACCCATCAAAAAAGGACAAGAACTCTTGATGTGGTACAAAGATGACTACGGCAAAGACCTTGGCCTTGCGTTCGACTACCTCTGGAAGAAAAAATGCTCCTCAAATGGTTACGTACAGCCCTGATTTATATTATAATTATCCACTACCCTTCAGCCCACAGTGGCTGTTGTACATGAATGCTTCTAACAATGTTTGCTAGAAGTTCTTCACTGCCTAGACCATGCAGTGATGTACTCAACCCAATTTGAGTAAATTCTAACTAATACCAGTAGAACTGGATGTTGGTCTCAAGCTATGACTTTTCCAGCTTGGAGTAGGTAATTTGAAGCAGACCCTAACTGACCCATGCTTAGATAGTGGCATAATTATGTTCCTGAGACAGGAGGAAATTGAAGACATGCTGAAACAGAGGCACTGCTGTCGGGTAGGCAGTGGGGAGACCTGAGAGTGGGATCAGGCAACATTCTTTAGAGAACTACCAGTATGGTGATTCTTCTGTCAAACTGTGGGAGGTTAGTGACAAAATTCTCTGAGGTGAGTTCAAGGCCTTTAGGGTACCAAAAGGCATTACAGTTTTCTGTTGGTAGCTGTCTATTAGCCTTGAATTGAGCACAAACAGAACAAGTTCTGACAAAATTCTAATTTCTAATGGCTGGGCTGGTAACATATTAGATGAGCTTGCATCTTAATGGGATAAACATCTTCTCAGGAGGTTTGTAATTGTTCTGGAATCACCTGCTGCTGCTCTGGATCTGATCTCCCAAAGGACTGGAGCAGCAAAGCAGATGGATTTTGTTGCTGAATCATGAGCTTGGGAATGTTTGTTGAATTTACCATTCATGGAACCTGTTCTGTAGGAAATAGTGAATTAGAAACCCAGCTTGGGTCCTCTGGATTTGTTTCAGGGACTGGTGATCAAAGTAGTGATGAAAGTGACCAGTGGGTTACAATGACTGTTTCTCAATGGCTGGCTTGATCATGTGGCTTTCCCGGATGCAAACATCATAATTTATTCCTGAGCCAATTAACCGTCTACCACAGCCCTACTTAGGAGTTTCGTTTAAGCTTCCCATCCCATGTCAATGAAAAGCAGGATCATTAGAAATACAACCAGAGGCAATGCCTATTGTCAGCAAGTTTGGTAAGTTACCATGTAGGTATATAAGTACCTATACAGTTACAGTACCTAAGGTTATAAATTGTAGTTGTGCCGTCAACGTCCCCCACACATGGATTTAATGGAGACCGGATTTAAGGGAGCTGTTGAATTCATATTGGGTTTTTTTGGTAGGGGGAATGGAGCTCTAACAAATTTGGACTAGTTTGTTTCTTTTCTCAGTAAGTTTCTAATACTTTTCATTTTTATACCCCAGAAATGAATGATGCCCTGCTGCAAGTCTTCTCCTGCTCCCAGTGTCCAATTTCCTACACATCTCAGTTTTTCCTTGACAATCACATAAAGAGAAATCACCATGAAACACATATGCTGATGTTATTGAGAGAAAGTAAAAGTGATAATGTGATGCAGAGAGAAAGCTCCAGTACACAGCAAACATCCATTGGTATGCTCCAAGCTAGTACCACTCATGGACAAATGCAAAAAGAAGAACATCACTGCTCAGATTGTGGGAAGGTTTTTGCTTACCAGAGTCATCTCCACCAACACCAGCGCATTCACACTGGTGAGAAGCCGTATCAGTGCTCACAGTGTGGAAAAAGGTTTAATCAAAAGAGTACTCTCCAAAGACACCAAGACACACACACGGGAGAGAAACCATATTATTGTTCACACTGTGGGAGGAGTTATGCACGCCAGAGTACTCTCCAATCACACCAGCGCATTCACACAGGACAAAAACCATATCAGTGCTCGCAGTGCGGGAAAAGTTTCAGACAACAGAATCATCTCCAGCAACACCAGCGCATTCACACAGGCGAGAAACCGTATCACTGCTCGCTATGTGGGAAGAGTTTTACTTGCCAGAGTCATCTCCAAATACATCAGCGCATTCATACAGGAGAGAAACGGTACTGCTGCCTACAGTGTGGGAAGAATTTCATTTGCCAGAGTCATCTCAGAACACACCGGCGCATTCACACGGGAGAGAAACCGTATCAGTGCTCACAGTGTGGGAAGAAGTTTTCTGTGAAATACGCTCTCGGCCAACACCGGCATGTTCACGCAGGAGAGAAGCCGTATCGCTGCTCACAGTGTGGGAAGAGTTTTAATAAAGGGCGTGCTCTTGAACAGCATCAGCGCATTCACACAGGAGAGAAACCGTATCACTGCTCGCAGTGCGAGAAGAGTTTCGCTTGCCAGAGTCATCTCCAACAACACCAGCGCATTCACACAGGGGAGAAGCCATATCACTGCTCACAGTGTGGGAAGAGTTTCACATGCCAGAGTCATCTTCACCAACACCAGCGTGTTCACACTGGAGAGAAGCCGTATCATTGTTCACAGTGTGGGAAGAGTTTTACCTGCCAGAGTCATCTCCAACAACACCAGCGCGTTCACACAGGGGAGAAGCCGTATCACTGCTCACAGTGTGGGAAGAGTTTTACCTGCCAGAGTCATCTCAAGACACACCGGCGCATTCATACAGGAGAAAAGCCGTATCGCTGTTTACACTGTGGTAAAAGTTTTACCGACCAGAGTAGTTGTCAACAACACCAGCGTATTCACACAGACGAAAAGCCGTATCGGTGCTTACGTTGTGGAAAACATTTTACACAGCAGCGTCATCTCAAAGAGCACCAGCGCATTCACACGGGAGAGAGACCGTTTCACTGCTCTCACTGTGGCAAGAGTTTTAATAAAACGAGTGTCTTACAAAGGCACCAGCGAATTCACACTGGCGAAAAGCCATATCTCTGCTCACAGTGTGGAAAGGGATTTAACCAACAGAGTCATCTCCAAAGACACCGGCGCATTCACACGGGAGAGAAGCCGTATCACTGCTCACAGTGTGGGAAGAGGTTTAATCAACAGAGCGATCTTCAAAAACATCAACGCACTCATACAGGAGAGAAAACGTTTCAGTGTTCACAGTGCGGGAAGAGTTTTGCTTATAAGTGTAATCTCAAAACACACCAGCGCATTCACACAGGAGAGAAGCCGTACCACTGCGCACAGTGTGGACAGAGATATAATTATTTAAGTACATTTAAGAAACACAAGTGCACCAACGTAGCGCATTCAGCTTGTGCTACATGATGCGTCTACACTGTTAGCAACAGTGCCCAAGAGAAATGGGTTATGCTCAGTAAGAAACAAATTTAAAGGGAACAGTGGTCCCATCGTGCGTGCATTCCAGCCTCATGCCTGGCGTTCCCGGAATAGGATCCAGAGCCGTCATGACACTAACGATCATAAAGTGGTCACTGAAGATGAATAAATGCATATTTGTTCTGTAGGAAGATAACCCTCTATTGATCGTGTGTGTATAAGCCTATTTTTTATTTATTTATTTATTTTTATCTGTAGCCTAATGTTGAATATACTGTTTTTACTGGCAGAGGGCATTGTTCATTTGCTTTCCAAGCAGAATTCTCAAAACATTTGATAAAAGTATTACTGATCTTGACAGCAATTATAATACTTTTCTAGAGCATCAAGGTAGTGGTAAAAATGAGTTGCATTGAGGGTTACTAATCCTTTTCATTTTTTATGCTTCAGAAATGAACCATGCCCTGCTGCAAGTCGTCTTCTGCTCCTGGTGTCGACTTTCCTACACATCTCAAATTTACCTTGACAATCACGTAAGGAGAAGCCACTATGAGGATCATGTGAGATCGGAGCCCAGAGGAAGCTCCAATAGTCGGCAAACGTGCTCTGATACTCTCCAAATGAACGCCAGACGAAATCGGAAAGAAATATGTCGCTCCTCAAAATGTGGGAAGGGCTTTATGAATCTCCATAATCTTGGTAAGCACCAGTGTGTCCACACAAGAGAAAAGCCACTTCCCTGCTCACAATGTGGAAAGAGTTTTACTTACCAGTGTCATCTCCGACAACATCAGCGCGTTCACACAAAAGAGAAACCGTATTGCTGCCCACACTGTGGGAAGAGCTTTAATCAACATGGCAACCTTCAAAGACACCAGCGCATTCATACAGGAGAGAAGCCGTATCAGTGTTCACAGTGTGACCGGCGTTTCACTGATCAGGGCACTCTAATAAAACACCAACGTATTCACGGAGGGGATAAGCCGTATCATTGCTCAGAATGCGGAAAGCGTTTTAGAGAACAGAGTAGTTACAGAAACCACCAGCTTATTCACACGGACGAAAAGCCGTACCAGTGCTTACAGTGTGGAAAATATTTTCGACAGCGGCGTCAACTCAAAGAGCACCAGCGCGTTCACACAGGAGAGAAACCATATCTCTGCTCACACTGTGGAAGTAGTTTCAATAAAAGCAGTACGCTACAACGACATCAGCGAATTCACACAGGAGAGAAGCCGTACGTCTGCTCACAGTGCGGGAAGAGCTTTATTCAACAAAGTGATCTCCAAAGACACCAGGGGATTCACACAGGAGAGCAGCTGTATTACTGCTCAGAGCGTGGTAAGAGTTATTATCACCAGCGTATTCGCACCGGAGGGAAAACGTATCATTGCTCACAGTGTGGGAAAAAATTTACACGCCAGAGTAATCTCAAAGAGCACGAACTCATTCACAAAGGAGAGAAGCAGTTTCACTGCTCTCATTGTCGGAAGAGTTTTAACACGAAAAGGTCTTTACGAAGACACCAGCGTATTCACAAGGGCGAGAAGCCGTATCACTGCTCAGAATGTGGGAAGAGCTTTAATCAACTGGACGATCTTCAAAAACACCACCGCATTCATACAAGAGAAAAGACGCATCAGTGCTCGCTCTGCGGGAAGAGTTTTGCTTACCAGAGTAATCTCAAAACACACCAGCGCATTCACACAGGAGAGAAGCCGTACCACTGCTCACAGTGTGGACAGAGATTCACTTATTTCAAGACGTTTAAAAAGCACAAGTGCACCAACGTTGAGCAGTCAGATTGTGCCACATGATCTTCGAATCTAGATAGAAGGTTATTGGTGCAGGCGGGCTGGTTTAATTGTTTCAGAAACTGCTGACCACTGAAACCCCTCGGATTTTAATGTACAACACTGTCTAGTTGCTGGGGGGAATGGGAAGATGCCACCAGTTCTGTTTTTCGATCTTTAACTCTTGAATTTCGGCCCACTATAGCCTTGGATCTTTGTTCTTGGCTGATAGGAGTGGAATCCAGTGTGATCTGTAGCCCATCTGCTTCATGGTTTGGGATGCTTTTCTTCTCATCATGGTTGTAAAGAGTGGTTATTCAGTCCCTTCAATACATCACAATTTTGCGATCGCAGAAAATCTGCAATATTCAGAGCAGCTTGCAATTTTTCAAAATTACCATGGATTTGGACAGACACGTCATGTGACGTCTTCACTGCTCATTTAGGCAAAGCCCTTTTCAATTCATGTGTGTCAAACATGAGTACAGCTAAAAGATCTCATGTACCAACAAACATCGCTGCGAAAGGTCGTGCAAAACAATTTCGTGTAATTGCAAATTTCACCAATTATCGCAAAATCGAGCATTTTTTGCTGCAACAATCACAGAAAAACTCCTGAAAAAATCTTGTACAAACTTGTTATTTGACGTATTCTAGCCTTCTTGTCCACTCAAACCAGTTTGGACGTTCTCCTGTGATCTCTCTCATTGACGAGGCGTTTCTGCCTGCCTAACTGCCACAGACTCTGGGGGATAAAGTGAATTTGGAGGACCCGGTACATTATGCAGTGCTGAGTTGAGTGTGCTGATAGCTTTGGGCTAGAAAATGTTCAGTAATCTGGATGTCCATTCTCTGATGGTCTGATAGCGCTTCCCAGATGGCAGCATGACAAAGCGGTGGTGGCAGGGTGTGCGGTATCCTTGATGCTAGAAGCTTTCCACAGTCAACGGGAACTGTAGGTATCCTCCAGGCCATGCAGCTGGGTTTCGGTGATTCTCTGGCCTATGATGATGACTCTTTACAAAGCCCTTTTTAGCCTTTAGAGCAGTTGCCATACCACAATGAAATCCCTTTGGTCAATACATTGCCGATGGCACAGCAGTAAAATGTAGTCAAGTATCAGGTAGCAGAAAATTCTTGATGTCCAATTGGGGTTGTTTGGTTTGGGAACCCAAAAGATTTGGGAACCCCTGCTCTAGAGACTGTTGTGTATGAAAATCCCAGGAGATCAGCAGTTTCTTAAATACAAAATTCATATCTTTTTTTAGTGTTTTCTAAAATGAGAGCACGATGGTTTAGTGGTTAGCATGTTCGTCTCACACCTCCAGGGTTGGGGGTTCCATTCCCGCCACTGCCCTGTGTGTGCCGCGCATGCATGTTCTCCCTGTACTGCGGGGGTTCACTCCGGTTTCCTCCCCCAGTCCAAAGACATGCATTGTAGGCTGACTGGCGTGTACAAAGTGTCTGTAGTGTATGAATGGGTGTGTGAATGTGTATGTAATTGTGCTCTGCAGTGGTTTGGCACCCTGTTCAGGATGAACCTCGCCTTGTACTCCCTGGGGTAGGCTCCAGGTTCCCCATGACCCTGTAGGATAAGTGGTATAGAAAATGGATGGATGGTTTCTAAAATACCCTTTCTTAAACAAGCCTGTCTGGCAACCATCAACCATGCCAGATCACATTTTCCCCCATTCTCATGTTTGATATGAACATCAACTGAAGCTATTGACCTGTATCTGCATGATTTATGCATTATGTCATTCCCACATGATTGGCTGATTGCATAAGTGCATGAATGAGCAGGTGTACAGGTTTTCCTAATTGAAGTGGCCAGTGAGCATATGTATATCTATAGTCTTTTATGTTCATTGAATAAAGTTGGCTCCCTACTTTAAAATTACAAATACTCTCTGTTGGTTCTTCATTTCAATCCAATACTATATCTGCATATATCATGAAAAGCATTCATATATTTATTCTTCTCCAAGTGACTTAGCCACCAATCCTGGGGGTATTCCAGTCTCACGCATGGTTACTGAACAATTTAATGTACTTTTATTCTGTAGGAAGTTATTCCTTCGTATATCTTTTATTTTCTATGGCCGAACATTTTTTTTTTTGCTGCCAGCAGAGGGCATAGTTCATTTGCTTTTCAAGCAGTATTCTCAAAACGATTGGTTTTAGCAGATATAAAAATGATTAATAAGCTTATTTAAACCGCAATTGTAATACCATCATGATCATGGTAAGAATATGAAGTGCAGTTTCTAAAATAAGTTAATAGTTTGTTTCTCAGTGAGTTACTAATACTTTAAATTCTTTATGCTCCAGAAATGAATTGTGTCCTGCTGCAACTTTTCTCCTGCACATCTCAGTTTTATCTTGACTGTCTCACAGGAAAATATGCGATTTGTTCAAACAGTGAGGAAACATGCTCTAGTACTCTTCACACTAACGCCAGTCATGGACAAAATCAGAAAGAAATCCATCACTGCTCAACATGGGAGAAGGATTATTATCGCCATAATCTCAGTTTTACTTAAAAGAGTCATTAACACAAAATGGCGTCTGACTTTCTGCGTATCAATATGAACATGGTGTAGTCATTACGGTCAGCGCCAGCACATTCACACACAAGAGAAGCCATATCACTGCGCACAGTGTTGCAAAATTGTTATACACGAGTCTACTTAAAGATCATAAGGGCGTGCACACTGGAGAGAATCCTTTTCACTACTCACATTTTCAGAGTAGTTTTTCATAAAGCATGTACTCTACAGAGACAATTGCGTCTTCACACAGGAGAGAAGATGCATCATTGCACACAGTGTGTGAAAGTCATTAAACAATGGCGACATCTTGAAAGACACCAACTCCTTCATACATGAGAGAAGCCATTTCACTGGTTACACTGGGGGAAGAACATTGGTTGCCAGCGTCATCTCAAAACACACCAGCGCCTTCACACAGGAGAGAAGCCACTTAATTGCTCACAATATGGATAGAGAGTCACTTTATTTCCAAACATTTAAGCGACACAGGTGCACCCCAACATAGAGCAATCAGCTTGTGCGACACGGTCTTCAGATCTATGTTCATGGATTTTGGCGCCAGGCGGTCTGCTTTGAGCGTACCAACAGTGTACTGTTGATCTCATGGAAATTGCACGTACAATAGTCTATATAATTTGTTGAAGATAAAAAATAAATAAATAAATAAATAAAATAACCTGGGCTTTTATCAATCTTCAGCTGTCCAGTTTTGGTGAGCCCTGAAGTAGCCTCAGATTTCTGATTGGCTGATTGCATGAGCAGGTGTACAAGTTTTTCTATTAAAGTGGCTAGTTAGTGTATGCATATCTATAGGATTTTATGTTCCTTGTATAAAGTCCAGATCCATCGAGACCCTGATTAGTATAAAGTGGTTCGTGAGGATGGATGATTTGGATGTACGTTTAGTCTATAGGACGTTTCCATGTATTGACCTTGTGTTTAAGCCTATTGTTTATTTGCTATAGCAGCTTAATAATGTGTTGTTGTTTTTTTACCAGCAGAGGACAGTGTTTTTAACGCTGTATTCTCAAAACAATTGGTTTTTATCAGATATGAGAAACCTATTAATGAACTTAACAGCAATTGTAATACTTTTATAGACCGTCATGATCGTAGTAAAAATATGAGGTGCAGTTTCTAAAGTCATTTAAAGCAGTTTGTTTCTCAGTGAATTACTAATACTTTTAATTTTTTATGCTCCAGATACGAACGATTCCCTGCTGGAACTTTTCTCCTGCTCCTGGTGTCGACTTTCCTACACATCTCAAATTTACCTTTACAATCACATAAGGAGAAGCCACTCTGAGGAATATATGAGATTGTTGAGCTCAAGAGAAATTAAAAACGACAATGTGATGCCCACAGGAAGCTCAAACAGTGAGCAAACATGCTCTGGTACTCCTCACACTAACGTCACTCGGGGACAAATGCAGGAAGAAATCCATCACTGTTCAACATGTGGGAAAGATTTGACTAATCTCCATCATCTCAGTAAGCACCAGTGTGTCCCCACACGAGAAAAGACATGTCTCTGCTCACAGTGTGGAAGAAGTTTTACGTGCCAGCGTACTCTCCAAAAGCATCAGCGCGTTTACCACGGAGAGAAGCCGTATCACTGCTCGCAGTGTGGGAAGAGCTTTAATAACGGGAGTAATTACAGACAACACCAACGCGTTCACACCGGAGAGAAGCCGTATCGGTGCTCGGAGTGCGGGACGAGTTTTAATCAAAACAGTGCTCTACAAAGACACCTGCGTATTCATACAGGAGAGAAGCCGTATCAGTGCTCGCAGTGTGGAAAGAGCTTCAATCAACAGAGTAATCTTCAAGCACATCAGCGTATCCATACAGGAGAGAAGGCGCATCAGTGCTCACAGTGTGAGAAGAGCTTTAACGAGCAGAGGGATCTCCAAAGACACCTGCGTATTCACACCGGGGAGAAACCGTATCAGTGCTCACAGTGTGGGACGAGTTTCACTCAACAGAGTCAACTCCGAATACATCAGCGCATCCATACGGGAGAGAAGCCGTATTACTGCTCGCGGTGTGCACAGATATTTACTTACTTCAAGACGTTTAAGAAACACAAGTGCGTTCCTTTGTAATTCACAATCAGTTTCCACGGGGAGTCAGAAGGAACAAACTATTAACGTACGAAGAGAAATGATAGAAGAAGGAAGAAGAGCAGTTTTGGCGGTAGATAAGCTTTTCATAGACGGACATCTTCAGCGAGATAAAAAAAAAAAACGTGACCCCGTAGTTATACTAACCTCTTTACTAGTCTCTCTCTCTCTCTCTCATACACACACACACAGACACTATTAACTCAGACTATAGAATTTTATCTGCCCACTCAGTCATCCTTTATTTAAATAGCTATATCTATCTATCTCTTAGAATAAAAAGAGAGGAAGCAGAGGCTTATCTCAAATATTCTCTAAATAAAAAAAAAAGACAACTAGTCTTATCTATCAATCTGTCTAGCTACAGATCTGGAGTTATCTTTATTTCTTTTCTCTCTCTTTTTTTTTTTTTTTGCTATTACTGTACAAATACCAACCTCTAATACTGGACATACATTATCTATATATCAATCAATCAATCAGTCGCTTGGTTTTAACTAATCTACCTATACAAATAGCAACCTTCATTTATCTGTCTATCTATCAATCAAAAAAAGCTTATTTCCGGTCTTCTCAGAGACATCTTGAAAGACATCAACTCCTTCATACATGAGAGAAGCCATTTCACTGGTTACACTGGGGGAAGAGCTTTGGTTGCCAGCGTCCAAACATTTAAGCGACACAGGTGCACCCCAACATAGAGCAATCAGCTTGTGTGACACGGTCTTCAAATCTTTATACGTGGATTTTGGTGCCGGACGGTCTGCTTTGAGCGAACCAGAAACTGTTGATCTCATGGAAATTGTACTCATGTACAGTCTTTGTTGAAGATCAAAAAAACATAACCTGGGCTTTTATCACTCTTCAGCTGTCCAGTTTTAGTGAGCCCGTTTCTGAAGTAGCCTCAGGTTTCTGATCGGCTGCTCAGAATGAGCAGGTGTACACGTTTCTCTATTAAAGTGGCCAGTGAGTGTATGTATATCTATAGGATTTTATGTTCCATGAATAAAGTTGGCTCCCTACTTTAAAATGACATATTCTGTCTTTTGTTTATTGATTTCATTCGAGTACTATTACATATATCATGAAAAAGTATTCATATATTTATTCCACTCCAACTGACTGGCCACCCATCCTGGGTGTATTCCAGCCTAATGTGCAGTCTTCGCAGAATAAAGTCCAGATCCATCGAGACCCTGATCAGTATAAAGTGGTTACTGAAGATGGATTGAATGTACGTTTATCCCGTAGGAAGTTATTTTTTTCTATGTATCGACCTTGTGTTTAAGCCTATTGTTTATTTACTTTGGCAGCCTAATGTAGCCTAAATTTATTGTTATTATTAGTATTATTTGCCAGGAGAGGACATAATTCATTTGCTTTTTAACGCCGTATTCTCAAAACAATTGGTTTTTTATCAGGTATAAGAAATGTATTAATAAACTTAACAGCAATTGTAATACTTTTATAGACCGTCATGATCGTAGTAAAAATACGAGGTGTAGTTTCTAATGTAATTTAAAGCAGTTTGTTTCTCAGTGAATTACTAATACTTTTCATTTTTTTATGCTCCAGAAACGAACGATTCCCTGCTGGAACTTTTCTCCTGCTCCTGGTGTCGACTTTCCTACACATCTCAAATTTACCTTTACAATCACATAAGGAGAAGCCACTCTGAGGAATATATGAGGTTGTTGAGATCGAGAGAAATTAAAAACGACAATGTGATGCCCACAGGAAGCTCAAACAGTGAGCAAACATGCTCTGGTACTCCTCACACTAACGCCACTCGGGGACAAATGCAGGAAGAAATCCATCACTGTTCAACATGTGGGAAAGATTTCACTAATCTCCATCATCTCAGTAAGCACCAGTGTGTCCACACAATGGAAGGGACATTTCCCTGCTCACAGTGTGGGAAGAGTTTTACGTACCCGAGTCATCTCCACCAGCACCAGCGCGTTCACACAGGAGAGAAGTCGCATCGCTGCTCGCAGTGTGGGACGAGTTTTTTAAATCCGAGTTATCTCAAAGATCTTACGCGCGTTCACACGGGGGAGAAGCCGTTTCACTGCAAGCAGTGTAGGAAGAGCTTTAATCAACTGAGTCATCTCAAAACACATCAGCGCATCCATACAGGAGAGAAACCGTACCAGTGCGCACAGTGTGGGAAGAGCTTCATCAACGTGAGTCGTCTTAAAGATCACACGCGCGTTCACACGGGAGACAAGCCGTATCGCTGCTCGGAGTGCGGGAAGGCTTTTAGAAAGCCGAGTAATCTCGAAGATCATAAGCGAGTCCACACGGGAGAGAAGCCGTTTCACTGCAACCAGTGTAGGAAGAGCTTTAATCAACTGAGTCATCTCAAAACACATCAGCGCATCCATACGGGAGAGAAACCGTACCAGTGCGCACAGTGTGGGAAGAGCTTCAATCAACAGAGTCATCTCAGAACACATCAGCGCATCCATACAGGAGAGAAGCCGTATCACTGCGTAGAGTGTGGGAAGAGCTTTAATCAACACGGCGATCTTTTGAAACATCAGCGCGTTCATACAGGAGAGAAGCCGTTTCTCTGCACACAGTGCGGGAAGACATTTAATCAACAGGGTGAACTTCAAACCCATCAGCGCGTTCACACAGGAGAGAAACCGTATCACTGCGCACAGTGCGGGAAGCGATTTAATCAGCAGAGGAATCTTGAAAAACACCAGCGCATTCACACGGGAGAGAGGCTGTATTGGTGCTTACAGTGTGGGAAGAGCTTTAACGAAAAGAGAAATCTTGAAAGGCACCAACCCTTTCACACGCGAGAGAAGCCCTACGACTGCTTACAGTGCGGGAAGAGTTTTGCTTACCAGAGTAACCTGAAAACACACCAGCGCATTCACTCAGGAGAGAAGCCGTATCACTGCTCGCAGTGTGGACAGAGATTCACTTATATCAAGACGTTTAAGAAACACAAGTGCGCCGACGTGGAGAAGTCAGCTTGTGCCACATGATTTTCAAATCCAGAAAAACGAATACGTAATGTTCTTATTTCAGATTTTATTTGCATGTTTGCCATGAGCAATAATACTGGGGTAAATAAACTTTAATATATCTATCATGTTTTATGTTGGTCAAATAAATTGGTCTCCTTAATTAAACTTCTTTTCTTGTTTTTTTTTTTACTTTTATTTTATTGGTCACGTTTACATAACAGCACAGTGAAATTCTTTATTGGTCACGTTTACATAACAGCACAGTGAAATTCTTTATTGGTCACGTTTACATAACAGCACAGTGAAATTCTTTTCTTCGCATACCCCAGCATGTTAGGACGTTGGGGTCAGAGTGCAGGCTCAGCCATGATACAGTGCCCCTGGAGAAGAGAGGGTTAAGGCTTGAGGTTGATCCTTGCTGAGACTTGAACTCCCGACCTTCCGATCAGTAACCCAGAACCTGGTAGTGCTGAGGCTTGAACCCCCTACCTTCTGATCAATAACCCAGAACCTGGCAATGCTGAGGCTTCAACCCTCCGACCTTCCGATCAGTACCTCAGAACCTGGCAGAGCTGAGGCTTCAACCCCCCGACCTTGCGATCAGTACCTCAGAGCCTGGCAGTGCTGGGGCTTGAACCTCAGACCTTCTGATCAGTACTCCAGAGCCTTAACTGCCAAGCCACCACTGCCCCTCAATAGTTCTATTTCATATAAATGTATGCCATTGATTGGCTTTTTTATATTGCCCTTCTCAATAAGCCTGCTTTTTAATAGCATAATAATTTTGTTTATTTATTAATATTTTGTTTTGCCAGCAGAGAGGAATGTTTCATTTGGATTCCACTGCCCACAGCTTTTCACGTAACATTCATAAAATTCAATAGATTTTTAGCAACTATAAAACATATCACTATACCTAACAAACAGCAGTTGTAATATTTTTATCCAATATAAAGATCTTTTGAGCACACACACATTTTGAAGGGGGGGGGGGTACAGTGGTGCAGTGGGTAGCATTGCTACCTCAAAGCTAGAGGGTCCCTTGTTCAACGCTGATCTCGGGTTATCTGATCTATGTGCAGAATTTCCGTGCATGTTTTACATTGTGGGTTTCCTCCGGGTTCTCCAGTTTCCTCTAAAAAAATGTTGGTAGGTGGATTAGCTATGCTAAGTTGCATATTGTGATGGACTGATGTTCCATCCAGAGTGTGTTCTAGAAATCAGCCCCAATAGGTGTTTGCCAAAAACATCTAAAAAAACAAAAAACTAAAATAATATAGACTGACGAGACAGAGAAGAGTCTGGAGAAGGGAAGGAACTGATCATTATCTAAAGCATACCACCTCATCTTATGGCTGTAAAAGGAACCGGTTCCCTTGTATTTATTGATGATGTGACTGCTGACAATAGCAGCAGGATTAATAAATAATCTGCTCAGATTCAGCCAGATGCTTCAAAACTCTTTGGATGGCGCTTCACGGTACAGATGGGCAATGACCCAAAGCCTACTTTCAAAGGCTTTTTTAAGGCAAAGAAGTGAAATCTGTGATGACCAAGTCAATCACCTGACCTGAAGCCAGTTGAGCTGCATTTCATTTGCTGAAGGCAAAACTGAAGGTAAAATGCCCCAAGAACAAGCAGGAAGTGAAGACAGTTCCAGTACAGGCCCAGCAGATCTGTTTTATCTGTTTAAGTCCTGGCAGATTGGTGTTTTATCAGCAGACATCTGTTGATAAAACATCAATCTTGCTCGTGCAATATTGCTTAATTATACAAATGAATAATTTTCTCTCTCCAAAATTTGGCATCTCTTTTATCCATCAGTACATCTAATCTACATGAATTATCATGCGCAACACTAATTAAAATAAAAAAGTGATCTGAAAAGGAAACTGCAACATACTCCAGGTTGAGAGTAAGCTTGGTTGTACTACAGCAGAAGTACCACCTACACACACACACGCACACACACACGCTGAGTAGCATGACACACACTGATAACAGATGGAGAGAAGCTGAGTCAGCGATCAGAGATAAAAAAGAATGGGGGAAATCACTTATAGATTACTGTTTATTAGCACTGCTGAAGAAATCTCCACAATCTTGTGTAAAAATCAATTTACATTAAGAAGTGTAGGACAATCTTCCATGGCTTAAATGAACCTCCATACAGTATGTGTAAGAATGAAAGAGTGCAGTGTTAAGAACACAGAAAATTCTCTGATTAGTGTTCAATGTTTACAGTTTGGATATTTGCCATTATGGTCTTTACTGACAGGGGTTCAATTCCCATGTGGCCCTGTGTGTGCGGAGTTTGCATGTTCTCCCCGTGCTGCGGGGGTTTCCTCTGGGTTCTCCGGATTCCTCCCCCAGTCCAAAGACATGCATGGTTGGCTGATTGGCATGTCCAAAGTGTCCGTAGTGTATGAATGGGTGTGTGAGTGTGTATGTGATTGTGCCCTGCGATGGACTGGCACCCTGTCCAGGATGTACCCTGCCTTGTGCCCGATGCTCCCTGGGATTGGCTCCAGGGACATCCTGCGACCCTGTAGAAGGAATAAGCGGTAGAAGATGGATGGATGGATGGATGGTCTTTACTGAAATATGTTATCAGTACCCACACCTGTAGAAACCTCAAGCTAAGGATAATGTTTTAAGTAAACTTTACTACACAAAATAAATGTGAATGCTTTAATAAAGTACTCATTTATTTTGTTGTTTCTAGAAATGCAGCATATTTCACAGGACCATATGTCCTTGTATTTTATTGTATGCACACACACACACACACACACACACACACACACACACACACACACACACAAACACACACACTGGGCCTCATGTATCTAACTTTTTAAGTAACATATACTTCGTAAACTGTATGAATTATTGGCTATTAAACTGATTCAGACCAGCGTTTGCCATCCACAGAAGGATGGCCTGGTCAAGCACTTTAATCAGACGCTTAAAAATATGATTTGTAAGTTCATACACGATGGGATAAGTGGCATGAACACCTATTATCTGGAGTATGAGAAGTTCCACAAGCAGCAGCAAATCCACGGGGTTCTCCCTATTTGAATTACTATATGTGAACAAGCCTCACGGCATCTTAGACATCGTCTGAGAAAATTGCGAGGAGGGACTCAGAGTAAAAGAGTGAAATTCAGTACATTCTTGACCTGAGAGCAAAACTCCATACATTGAAATATACTGGGGAAAACCTTTGCACGGTATAATCACCTACTGTACATCTTCAGATAAACACTATAACAATCCGACCTTATATTCAAAGAAAAATGATATTGTATGTTGAAATGCAACACTGTGTAGTGTGCAGTTTATTTCTTCTAGTAGATGTCCTTTATAGCAAACAGATCCATTCTCACATTGATTATGCTGACCAAAAAGCTTCTTCAGTTTTTGAGCAAGGCCACTTGTGCTTCCAGCTCCAGCCTTATCATGCTAATGCAAAAGCCCTCGTCCTTCTCAAGTAGAAAAAGATCTGCCAAAGCTTCTCTGATATATGTTCTTGCTCTGACATCAGTCCCCATTCTGGCCATGATACTGGCTCTTCTCCTGACTCACACACTGACCCTGGCCCTCATCCTGGCCCTAGTGTTGTCTCAGACACTGACCATGGGCCTATTCCCAACTCAAACATGGACCCTGGTCCTCATCCTGGCCCTATTCCCTACTCAAACGTAGATCCTGGTCCTCATCCTAGCCCTATTCCTGACTCAAACATGGACCCTGGTCCTCATCCTGGTCCTATTCCTGACTCAAACATGGACCCTGGTTCTCATCCTGGCCCTATTCCTGACTCAAACGTAGATCCTTGTCCTCATCCTGGTCCTATTCCGGACTCAAACGTGGACCCTGGTGCTCATCCTGGCCCTATTCCCTACTCAAACGTAGATCCTGGTCCTCATCCTAGCCCTATTCCTGACTCAAACATGGACCCTGGTCCTCATCCTGGTCCTATTCCTGACTCAAACATGGACCCTGGTCCACATCCTGGCCCTATTCCTGACTCAAACGTAGATCCTTGTCCTCATCCTGGTCCTATTCCGGACTCAAACGTGGACCCTGGTGCTCATCCTGGCCCTATTCCCGACGCAAACGTGGACCCTGGTCCTCATCCTGGCTCTATTCCGTACTCAAATGTGGACCCTGGTCCTCATCCTGGCCCTATACCAGACTCAAACATAGACCCTGGTCCTCATCCTGGCCCTATTCCTGACTCAAACATAGACCCTGGTCCTCATCCTGGCCCTATTCCTGACTCAAACATGGACCCTGGTCCTCATCCTGGCCCTATTCCCGACTCAAACATGGACCCTGGTCCTCATCCTGGCGCTATTCCTGACTCAAACATAGACCCTGGTCCTCATCCTGGCCCTATTCCTGACTCAAACATGGACCCTGGTCCTCATCCTGGCCCTATTCCTGACTCAAATGTGGACCCTGGTCCTCATCCTGGCCCTATTCCTGACTCAAACATGGACCCTGGTCCTCATCCTGGCCCTATTCCCAACTCAAATGTGGACCCTGGTCCTCATCCTGGCCCTATTCCTGACTCAAACATAGACCCTGGTCCTCATCCTGGCCCTATTCCTGACTCAAACATAGACCCTGGTCCTCATCCTGGCCCTATTTCTGACTCAAACATGGACCCTGGTCCTCATCCTGGCCCTAGCCAGGATATACTTTGTACACAGTGTTATTATTGCACACTGTTTTTTTTTTACATTTATCAGTATGTATACCTTTTCATTATCAAATAAAAAAAAAAAACATTTAATATCCTCTTTTAACTGAAGCCAAGTATACATTTGAAGTAATGTATAATAATATTGATGATAATAACAACAACAATAATAATAATAATAAATCTTATGCATTTCATTGGTAGATTAAGATTAGATTTAGATTTAGAAAATGTACTGTCAAGGAATACCAATGTATTTATGTTTAAAAAAACCCCAAAACATTACAATTAGTACAACATGACAATGTTATGTTATGTTAAGATTTGATTACATTTTGAAAAAAATATTACATTATGAACATTTTATTCCAATAATAATGTAATACTTATTACATTATGTGCAGTTATTACATTATGCTTTGATATTACATAATAAGACCACCTCTCACAGTCCCAAATCACAGAGGTTGCCAAGAGCCAAGTGGAATTTTCCGATGTGTTCTTGCCTCTACCAGGTCGCACTAATCTCCTAGAACACCACAGTGAGAAGCCCATGCAGCCACCCCTACTGTTTGCAGGAGGAGCCCAAGGTCATGCTCGATATGGATGTAATTGAGGAGTCCCACAGTGACCGCTCCAGTCCTTTGGTCCTAGTTTCCAAGGCAGATGGGTTGGTCCGGTTCTGTATGGACTTTGTTAAAGTCAAATGTGGTGTCTAAAACTGACATGTATCCAGTGCCATACCTTGAAGAACTGTTAGATCAGGCTCAATTCACTTTTATTTGACACACTGGCATAAAGTTGGCTTGACGTCGGGTGACATTCGCAAATTAAGGGACCATCTCTAAAGTTACATATGACATTGGTATACATTTTTCTAACTTCAATAGCATTTGAAGGGAATGATTTACAGTCACAAAACCAACTGTAAAGTGTTCATCTAGGTGTCAGGTATAACGCACACAGCTATAACGTATGAGCCCATTTGCTTGTGAAATACATGCCAAAGTTTACACATGATTTCATAGTTAATTTTATTAAATCTCTAAATTCTAAAAGGTGTGCATTATAGCTGACACATTCATGAATACTATACAGTACTATTTTATGAGTGTAAGTCATTCCCTTCAAATGCTATTGAAGTTAGAAAAGTGTATACCAATGTCGTATGTAACTTTATAGACGGTCCCTTAATTTGGAACGTCAGGCCAACGTTATGACAGTTTGGACATTGGATTTGACTAATGGATTTTTGGCAGATACTCTTGACTCCACTGACTTGGACTTTCGGGTTTTTCATAGCCCCAACCACATTCCAATGTCTCATCTACAGAATCCTCTATCCACACATTATGTTCAGTGAAGTCTGATAAAAAGAAAGAGGAATTGTTTTTACACCAGAATCGAAGGTGTAGATGTGAGCTATGAGTTATGGTCCTACACTTGGTTTGAGTTATGGTCCTACACTTGAGTTTTCTGTCCCTATAGGCCTACTGTTTTCATTTTTTAGCTTCACTTCTCTGATATTAGTGGGATAACTCACGTGCACTAGCATGTTTTTGCGCGTTCCCGAATCGTAATTGCGTTTCCATCTGGCTCGTGAGTGTGGGGGTGTGTGCGCGCGCGACCGCATGTGTGTGTGTGTGAGAGAGAGAGATCTAAATCCGCAGATTTGGCAGGTTCATATACACTGCGTATAAATTCCCAGCTGAAGTAATGGCCGGATTCCACAGCCCTGTTTATTAGGAAGCAAACAAACAAATAAATAGCTACATGTAGAAAAATGCCACCCACGCGCACGGTCCCAGCACGGACGATTGTTTATTTTATTTTATTTTATTATTATTATTATTATTATTATTATTATTTTTGATCACTCGAGATTGTGCCCTGTAAACGCCGGTAGCCTATAAATGGAACTGTATGTCTTTGTTTGCAAAGACAAACAAAAAGGCAATTAGTCTATCATTA